>NC_141792.1:10126832-10426832 GCF_054643075.1 Acanthaster planci
CCTCCAAAGGGGGGGGGAGTTCGAGAGTTCGAGATACATGTCAAATTAAAGCATATTTCTTCATATGTCTTTTTTCCTTTTCCATTTTCGCTGAGTGGACCAACGACCCTTGCGGATATTTCTGTCTTGAGATGATCACCCTATACATACACCCACACACACAAACCAGTCGTAAAGACAATCGCCATTTTGAAAACTGCGTGATATCTCCACTGAAAAAATATGAAAAATAGAGCAGCAGCACATCGGGATTATCCACTTCTAAGATGCATGTCCCCTCAGAATGATGAAATTTACATTGGCCTTTTAAAACCAGAAAGATTTCCTAACGGCATGCAGACATTGAAGTGGAACACATTTCGAATCGCACAGATTCCAAAGACCAACATTCTTCTTGAATCAAATTTTGAAACTATGAATAAAATGCAAGGCTGAAAAGTGAACGTTTTGTTGTTTTCGTAATTTAGATCCATTATTAATGACATCTCATTAAATCAGTGGCTTTTTAATTAACAAGGATTCCTACCTAGACCAACATGTCCATTTTCAATAAATTCTAGGTCTATTGATTTTAATGACGTCCGAGGAGGCATTGAAAGTTATGAAGGATATGGGAAGCCTTCCTTTCAGAGAGAATTAGAGATAATTGAATTTTCAATGACAGGTATATAATTATGATATGCAATCTGAACTGGTTGGTTATGTTGGGAAAAACTGGGGAATATCACATACATAATTAGCTCAGATAACGAAAATTTAAAAAGAATCTTCAAGCACGACGCGTTTTTTGTTGCAAATTGCTACTATTCAATACTAAAGATACATTTAATTTCGGATTTGTTTACTTGTTTTCAAGAGAGACAACTTGCGATATAAAGTCAGCTCAGGGCACTGAGAATATTGTTTCAGAAACTCTGCTTTCAACAAATTAGGAGTATCAGAAGAAACTGAAGTCAAATTGGCCCGATATTTTTCAAACGGTTTTTTTTTTCGTATGTAGTTCTTGTGGAATCTCATACTGCAGTACACTACATCACAAACAGATGTAGGGATCAGACTGAAGCACCGAATGGGCTTAAACAAAAACAGGAGACGGGAAATAGGTTCGATTAAACTAACAGAAAGCTAAAAGTTTTTCCCCAATTTGCTCACTCACATTGCGTGTCAAGATATCCCGTGAACAATTCAATTTCCCGTCCCAATAGAAGTGCACGAGTAACCGTTCAGGCCCGCCTCACAAGAGAAATCAATTATGGTATACATAATATCGTACAAGTGTTTGGCAAAGTTGCATAATGATTGCACCGACCACGTGACGGGGGAAATCGATTTTCCTCAGGGCAAATCAATCATATTATATGAACGTAGCTGACGGGTTTCACTGGAGATCGTGACCGCTCACAATTCATTTTTTTTGGTGAATTTTCTTCCTTCGTTCGCTTTTCATTAATATCAGTGGATTGCGGGCACACAGTGGCACGATGAACGAGCATCGGCAAGAAGCATTTATAACGCTGTAATCATCCAACCAACAAACAGGTTATCGAATGGAAAAGGTTCGTTCTCCGGCAGCTCTGTCTACTCCGGAGAACCAACCGACATATTTGCCTATGGCCGTCTCGTAATTAAACAGCCTTGAAATCAGCAAGTCGTGAGAACGACAGAGAAATAAATTATGCATTCAAACAACCGACGGACTGCTCGGGTTCAGGAAAAATCAGATCTGCCATCCAACCATCTGGCATAAGAAACTAAAAAAAAAGCACCAGAGAGAGCCAGCAAAACGACCATCCCGCCAATAGATCGATGAACCAACCAACCGAAGTCAAGCCAGCCCGGCGACGGTCTACCTGCCCGTCAAACTCTAGATGGCCAATCACGACCCAAAGATCCACTTCATCAAACATGCTTCAAAAGCTTTGAAACACAAGTTACCATTGCTGGTATAGTGTGAAAAGAATCTTTCTCTCCTTGTGTAAAAAAAAGAAGACAAATTCGCCTTTACTTTGTACCTGGGCTTCGAAATTGAATTCGTTGTCGTACGGGAGGTAAACATGCAAACCAACAGTGTTTGTCGGTCACGTTTTGCTTTGAAAGCAGTAGTAGACCCAGAAATATACGTGAGCAACCGTTTTTAGCACTTGGCGATAATATGTTGATTCAATTTACAGGTTCGGTAAAATCGTCTGACCCAGAAATTATTTTTGCACTCCGCAGAACATTTTTATAAAGAAAACGCACGATGGGAGGCTGTTTCTGAGTGTGGAAAAAGAATTTGCCGAATTAACATTTTGAGGTACGCGAAAACCGTTTCGCTCAACTTGATCACAATCGTCAGCAGAATAAATGACCGTCGCGCTCTCTCTCTCTCTCTCATACGTAGACCGTGAGAATGGCACTGTCGGTGATTTCCACATTGATTTACGCGTTAATGCAAGAGATAAGAATACATGTATATACGATACTTTTCTTTGCATAAAAGTGACTGAAATTCGCACCATGTACGTACGTGCACATAGGTACATGTACCATGAAAGAGTTCACCCATCTGCGTTTACTTCGGTTTCACAACGCCGATGACGGATCCGACACTTTAAAGGGTTTGCATGGCTGCCATCTTGCAGGTCGGCGCTTTTGTGGCACAAGGTATGCACAAAGGAGGTTTACAAGACTACTGGGGTCCTGGGTTCAGGTCCCCGGAGCTTTGATGCCTCGTAACCCACAGTTCCAAGTCCTCAGTCCCACAGGATAAACCTACACAGGCGTGCCATCACGCCATGAAATGGAAAAATGGTTCGGCAAGAGCACTGATAATATGAATACATGGCTTAACACGATTGAAGCAAATAAGCAAGTTCTAATATACGATGTAGGCCTACATATATTTTTCTCTGCGTCGAAAAAACTCCGAGATACGGCGGATGTAGTGTGGTGGACAGTTACAGAGGTACATATTTCTTTTACGTAAAAGCCTATTCTTTGGGCAAGAAATAGTTTGCCCTTCGAGATAATACGATCTTCCGACTTAACCGACTTCGAGTTATCATAACTTTTGTTGGCTTGGAAAATAGGGCAAAAGCTGCTGCACGGCTCACGCAGGACAATCATCCAGCCCGCAAAAATTATTAAACTCGAGGACTTAAAATTCATTTCTATGATGACACTCGTTAGCATTAGGACTATTAAGTTTAGTGGAACCATTGACACACATGCTGTAGGGGCGCTTCAGCACGCAGTACGATGACCTTCGTGGTTCGATCATTAGCGCTGTGGTGCGGCTTACACGCCGACTTTATGTCCTATAATTTGCTGCATTTTTGCGTGCTGCCGCTCATACACCGTGCGGCTTACATTCCAAACATTAAGGTACATTCTTTTAACTGTCCTTCTGATTTTTCCCCCCGGAACTTAATTTCAAAATATAAGATCAGGCATGAACAAATTAGCTCTGGTAGAACTCAACAAAAAGCGGCACCCGAGTAAATTAAATTGAAATCCACACTTCACTTTCGGATGGATTGCATTTCAGAATATTAACAGCTACACGAAACACTAAAAATCGAATTTGAGTAACCATTCAGTAATCAAATGGGAAATGAGCACCTCGTACGCAGTTATACGCCGTTGATGATTTACGTTAAATTTAATGCAAATCGAAACGATCTGCGAAAAATGAGCTCTGACGAGTCAAGCCCGCACGCGCACAGGGGAAAAAGACGCCGCTTCAATCGCGGGAAACAGATCCGTTTTTCGTTTGGAGGCTGACTTCACAAAATCGTTTCCATGGGAGCAGAGATGCATACGATTACCGTCCCCAGGGGAACAGGTTTTTATATGCGGTGGGTCAGCATCAACTTTATAGAGACTGTCAGGAATCCGTCTCGCATATTTCTGAATGGTAATTACCGTTTAATGGCAAGGCACGGATAGTGACAAAAAAGACGGATGTCCTCCTGCTAACGCGAGACGAATACAGTCAATTCACAATAAAACGCCCCAAGAGTCTGCAACGCGTTGGCCACTCACAACGCGTGAAATTTGTCGACCTTTTCCGAACGCGCATCGGGTCGACATATTTCGCGCACTTTGATTGGCCAACGTGTTGCAAACTCTTGATGGCGCACTATTGTGAATCGCCCGTATTAAATATATTACAATTTTTCGACCAGTAATGCGATTCAACTCCAGCCGAGACAACACTGCTGCCTGCTGGCTTTGTATACAATTAATGCAACAAAGGTGCCGCCAGTAAATATTCCTTGAAGGTTTCATGGAGCTGAGATGTTTGGGGAGTGCTGCTTGATGATTAAATCGTGTAAAAAGTTATTGAAGTGCAGTTGAATCCACAATGTTCAAACAACAACATTTTGAACGGTCTCTACTATTTCCACTGAGACGCGGAATCTATGCGTCATTTCCCGTCAGGAATCAAAGTTTTGCCCCACTCCTGTGGAGCTTACCGCACATTTCACACAACCAAAATAACAGGCGCTGTGAAAGATTTAACCAGGCATCAAGGGACCCGGCTTGCGAAACAACACGCGATGGGAAAATCCATTTTCATATCGACAGTCGAGTCGAGTTGCCCCAGGAACGAGTCGCTGCACGCCACCCCCGCGGGAGTGAATCGTGCCGGTCCGAGCGGCACGCACCCCCGCATAATCAAGGGAGAGGGACGCGGTATGCGCATCGTGGATTGGGAGCTCTGCCCGAGATCGGATTTTCATTATAAAATTACAAGCTGAGCCGACAAGGCTGCCGAACAGGTTATTCGGGGGTATAGGAGCGCTTGGCGACGCGACGAGTTGTGTTTAGTCGATAAAAAGCTCAACGGAGAGGAGGGCGAGCATTGCAGGTGTTGCAATTGGGGAATCAGGAGCCGACAGCGCCGTCACCATGCCTTCACCATTCTCGCGTGCCAATGCCGCGCGATCATCGGCCGTGATGTTTCTCCTGTTCCAGCTTCGTTTGGGAGCGGTTATGGCCAACGGTGCAGCGACCACGCCCGTGTGGAACGTGGGTCGGAACGGGAATCGTTCAGACCCGCCCCGACCGCTGGACGTGGTTGCACTC
This sequence comes from Acanthaster planci, assembly GCF_054643075.1. Taxonomy (NCBI): domain Eukaryota; kingdom Metazoa; phylum Echinodermata; class Asteroidea; order Valvatida; family Acanthasteridae; genus Acanthaster; species Acanthaster planci. The sequence continues at coordinate 10,131,906 of NC_141792.1, forward strand.
GGCGAAGGGACCGAGGACGGGGAAGAGAACGTCGTCGCGGCGGTGGAGCCCGGGGATGTCGTCCTAGGGGGACTGTTCATGATCCACCAAGCGGGCGAGGGGGGCGAGTGCGGGGCGCTGGCCAACCAGATGGGCCTGCAGGCACTGGAGGCCATGCTATACACGGTGGACGCCATCAACAACTCCACCTTCCTGCCGGGATTTAAACTGGGCGTCCGGGCGCTGGACGACTGCAACCAGGAGTCCCGGTCGCTGGAGCGGTCACTGGAGTTTGTGCGCCGGCCCGTCTGCGAGAACGACTCTGGGGTCGGGCAGGGTCAGGGACAGAGTCCCGAGTCGGCCCAGGTAGTGGGCGTGGTGGGCTCTGCCTCCAGCCTCAGTTCCATCACGGTGGCCAACTTGCTGAAACTGTTCAAGATGCCACAGGTAAGTTGAAGTGGGAAGTTGGGCTTTTCCAACTTTCAGAAACTTCAAAATACTCAGCTCCTTTGATTAGAAATCAACCGTTAGTGATTTTTGCATACTCAGCATAATTGGCTTGCCAGTCGAAACAAAAGTCGTGCTGTTATTAAGCTATCCATTGCCTCTTACTGAAATTAAATGAGAACCTCCATCTTCAATTAGTGGACTTTTCTTCCGCTGAGCAGTTGTGGAAAGGCAAAGGGCCAATCCCATTATAATGGATGCCCCCAAATGTTGCCTCAACAGGCGGGAGTTCTGCTTTAAAAAGCCGCATCACTAAACACGTGCTGCAAGTTTTCTTGTTTCCTTCCCTTTTTCTTTCTTAAAATCAATTTCTGCTTAGCCACTTTGCTAGGCTGGTTACATTTATGATACATGGACCCAACTCACTGAGCGTCTGTACTCGAAGCGCTTGTCCGAAAACAGGTCTTCTCTCGTCAGCCGCTCCACAAAAGATCAAAAATAACACATGAAACGAAGCTCGAATCCCACCCCAAAACGCAATCTAATAAAGCGCCTTCCCATGGGGGTATTTGCACTCCCTCGAACTGGAATCAATTTATTGTTTTCACTCTATCAAAAATTCCCCCACGCATGCGGTAAAATGACGATTTATCACTGAAGCACAAGGTTAAACACTAACAGACACGACATATCGCTTTTCACTGACAACCGTTATAGTCAGCGGTATGATAAACGAGTCGTCGGGGTTGTCAATTAATTCCTAGAGCGAGAAAAGGAAGAACGCGTCTACCCTCGTGTCTTCCCCCAGGATGGCCGACAATGTTTTCCCGGGGGCTCGCTCAAATGAAATGCATGTCGGTTCGGGAAAACAAAGTCCAAAAATTTATTGGTTCGCTATTAAGATACGACGAAGAGGAAGTTTTGAAAATTAGAAGAGCCTACCTTTTTTTGCGGAATGACACGGTGCTAACAGTTTGCAACACACATTCTGGGCATCAATTAATGCTGTTTTTTTGTGATACGCCACCAAGGGCGTCAATCCGTTATGAAAAGTAGGGGGGAATAGCCCTGATCAGAACAAATGCGAGTGCGAAGTCCTGAGCGGCGTAGGGTCCGGGGCCTGTGGAGTATATAGTAGATGCTTGGTGGTGTCATCCGAGACAATTTCTAGCTATTTCGCCATTTTTTGTAACAAATTCGTTTGCAAGGTTATACATTTTCCGGGGCCCGTGGAGTATACAATAGATGCCCTGTGGTGTGATCCCAGACAACTTCTGGCTACTTCAGCCATTTTTTTAACAAATGTTTTTGCAAGATTATACATTTTCATTTAGGTTTTGAAAAAAAGTGTGCAATGGTGGTGCGCACACTTGTTATATATTAGCGAAACGCGTGAATGTTTACAGTGATCGGACAACGAACATCCTGCGATATGCGCCGAATGCGCTGAATATACGGTTATGACAGACTTGAACTTCGCTGGTGCGGACGGGAACTTTCTACAAGAAGCTTGCTGCGCTGGGTTTTTTCCTCTGCATGAATGCAACACTTTCATTAAGTTGGGAATTTCGAGACCAGTGTGGTTAAATCCTCCAAATTAATCAAAAAAGAAAGAATTACATATATTTAAACTCAACCTGCTTTGGCACAAAAATATAAGTACCGAACTTATATGTGGAAAGCTGACCTGCCGACTCCAGTCGAGGAAAACTTGCCGAGACGAACCCAATCAAACACAAGGCAGCAAAACATTTGACGAGGTTAATGCTAATTGCATTTATTACACAAACAGGTCCTGTAAAGGAAACAGTCTTGTAACTCTTCTTTGCCGAGTTCATTTCTGTTACCTTGGCAACGGTGTCTGTAAAGTGGGGACGCAATAAAAAATATCAAAACCAATTACGAAAAATATCAGCAAAAGAATCGAGAAAAATCCATCCGCCATCTTGGAAAAATCCACCATCTTTTAGGCCTAACCAGGGGCTGTCTCCGTCCATAAAAACGGTCAAGATTCGAAAACTCTTCTTGGGCCGTGTCCGAAACGGGCTTCCAGAGCTACGGCTAGGTCTATTATCTGCGCGTCTCAACGTATTTTCAATGGAGTGAAGACCTAGACCTAGCTCTAGACAACAGAGTCGGTTGCAGCCTAGTTTGTACAGGTACCAATCCATTCTTGTAATCGTATCTTCAAGAAGCCCCCCTCCCTTGGTAATGGCTACAACACCCTACCGCCCGGGGCAACTGTTTGTACAAACACTGCATAATGCCTACGAATTCCGTCATTACCGGGGGGCACTTCGAGTGCGGCGGTCTCGTGCTCCGATTGGTCTCTGCCGACAATCGATTAAGTCGAGTTCCCAATCTTTTATTATTTAAGAACGTGAACATAAGTCGCAAGTAGATGGGTAGCGGGGCAGTTTTGTGCTCGTAATACGTGTAGTTACTTCAAGCTTATCTGTTCGTCAAGTCGTGACGTTTCTCTGACGTAAAGTGGCTCGAACGTGGAAGCATCAACTGTCATGGGACACCGTGCGTCTGGGGGCTGGACTTGGTCGTCGCTGTTGGCTACCTCTCTCCCGGGGTCGGTTACCTCGTCCCCGTTGGCACAGGTAGCACGCACCCACATTCATTCCACTTGGCTCCGCGCTGCCGTTGACCGTGGAAGAAGAGCCCATCGGGATCGGTTGTTGTGACGTATGTACCGGGCGGTTCCAGCGTAACTGCGCAATAAAAATAGGAAGCTCGTCAAATCGATGCCACCAATGCAACATGGTACAAACTCACCTTTTCAATACAATGTAGTGGGTCTTAGTAGAGTAAACACGTATCAGCGAACAGGACACACATAGCTTGCAAATACGGGTTTGGCAATACATGTAGCTATGACGGCCACTTCGGGACATACCACAAAATTGTAAAGGGACACTAAAATGGTACCACTGATGTCGTTTAATGAGTGATTGCATCGGTTGACGAGGATGAAATGGCACTTCTAAGACACTACTCTCTGCAGATTCCAACCCGTCTTGTATTAACACAAATACTTCTTTTGCAACGTCACTAAATTCTTCAAGCACTACATTTGGCAAACCATATAGCTGGTGGTAAGTTCACATAAAACGTTTGAAATACCACGCTGCTGTTGTAAACAGGCGATGAATAAAAAAGTACCTGTTGAATGGCAATAGTCTTGAATGTTCCCGGGGGGGAACTGTTGCCAACCGTCGTGACATAGAATGTTGGCTAACTTTGACCAGCAATATAAGATGCCATTAATGTTTGTGAGTGAAAAAGTCCGTTTTTTTTCCAGGCCTTCATTTCATTAACCCTAACAGTCCCAAATCCTCCAATTTCAATACGACTTTACATACACCCTTGTGGATTAGGGTTAAACTATCAATTTATATTCTGCTGCAATTACCGCTACTGCAAACAAAACTTCCTTAGTATACGACACAAACCTGAATATAGTGCATACTCTTTTGACACGTCTTTTTAATGAAATTCAATTAACGAGTGTGCAAAGGGGTAGTGATTTTTACTTTCTGTTAAAGGCCCAGGGTAGTTCATGTATCATAATATACCAGGCAAGATATGGGGCGGAAGGTTACCCCCCCCCCTGTCCAATCCCTGTACACACTGTAGACTATTGTTACCTAACACATCCCCCTAGAAGTCTGTAAAGAATTCCTGAGATGCCGATCAAACAATGGCCAACACAAAGGCGGGGGGGTGGGTTCTCTCCGTCCCATATCTTGCTTCAAATGTGTAATAAACGGACACCACATGAAAAAGACCCTTCCAAGTGGTACACAGATGCATGGGTAGTGTGGGACGGATCACATAGTAAATCGGTAAAGCTTTTTGTGCGTCCTGGCGACCGCAATACCATTTTGAGAGGTAGGTTTGTGCGCTGAAAGCTACAGCCTGGACCCCTCCTGAACAAATACGTCCACGGCAGGAAGACGTTCACCTGCTGCCTGTGTGCACGGTGAAGATTATTTAACTTTCTCAACGCGCCGCGCTGCCGTGCGAAGATCGCCCTTCTGTTGGCAAAACAATCTTCTTCCACTCAGATGGGAATTCATGACCGGCGAATTCCGCGTGTGCAAGTGCGACAGAGCTGGCCGAAAATTTCCTTGAGCCGCTGAGACCATGGTAACAATATGAATAATAATGTCGCGACCCAGTCCAATTTGGAAGCAACAATTGAATACGTTTGGCTGATCGCTATCGTGTTTTTTTTAAATGGGGGGGACAGCAATAAGTGGAGAAAAACCCCAAGATGTTTCGATCAGCTGTTCAGCGAATTAAACCACAGAACACGCTTGCTCTTAGGAGCGAGTGAGTTTTCATGAGCGGTCAAGTAAATGCGTAACACACCAGCCGAATGTTAAACTTCCATGAGTTCGCTTAATATGCCTTCAAAAACTCGGACACTGAGCGGCCTGATATGCAAAACTCTTATTACATCCACAACCTGAAACGGTTCAAAGCCGCTCAATGGCACGTAAGTATCCCCTCAGTTCGACGAGGGATAGGTATGCATCCTGCGTAAAGCCCAACCGTGCTTGATTTCACACGTAGGCCAAGAGAAAAGAGAAGCCTTTGTGAGATACAAATCAGGGACGATCGGAGGACTCTCTGGGGACTGCAAACGTACACCTCTCTGCACGGTCGAAGGAAGACCGCGTCAGGCAGACGATCTTCAGCTTTTGATATCGCCATTGAAATTAAGAACACTCGCCAATAATTTGAGAGGCGCCGAACAACGGGCACGGGGACATTCATCGCAAGTCAACACACAATCAAGTCGCAGAGTTCCTTTTTGAAGACCGACGCCGCTTTCTCCCCGACCGTTACGATGTAACAGTACCCTCTCGAAGAGCGTACGTGACCAACCGTGCATGCCCGATGAGAGTCCAAATTCGTTACATTTCATTGTTCACTTCATTAATTGACAATATGGTTGCTTTTAACAAACACGTGTACAGTGTACATTACTTTGTAAGTGATACTGTTGCACGGGCGACGTAATCTCAATACGTCAAAAGTTAAAAAAAAAAACATTAGAAAAACCACAAAAAGATAAGGCTTCCGGATAATGAATTACATTTCCAAGAATGTCCGAGGGGCTGACGGTGGAGTGGGATAATGAAGCCAAGTTCGCGGAGAGTTCAGGCCCCATTCAGGTCCGAGGCAAGATGGGTCAAAGCTGACATCTGAACCCCGCCAACACTGACGACAAGTTGCTGTTATATCAATCAAAAATATTAATACGATCGACGCGATTGTAAAAAAAAGTCACGCCGCCGCCGATTACGAACCGGCGGCGTTGCCCGTCGCGTCATTCCGAGACTCGCGAGAAATGCACACTCCTTGGTCGATGACGAAAAGATGGAGGGTGATGAGAGATGTGCTTGGTTACTGAAAAATGTGGTAAATGTTGAAGTAAGGTGAAGGTCATGTCAAATGTGAACTTTTGACGGCTTTTTTGTTCCAACAGTGTAGGTTTTTTAACTCGAGCGTGACTCTGTTTTCACAACACAAAACAAAAGTACCTTGCAGGCGAGCACGGTTATTGACATGGAGGTTTCGATCAAGTAGAAATTAAACACCTGTCGCCAATCACTCATTTTACATCAGTTTTAACCCTAACCCTCCTCAATCCTTCACCTGTTGGAGGACTGACGAGTGTTAGGGTTCATACTGCTGACGAAATCAACATTTTCAGTTGTAACAATACCAGTTGACACGTTGCATGAACTGCGAGCATTTACCGAAATCCTTGGTCTGTGTGCTCATACAAAACGTTATTAAAAACACACACACAGACCACGAAACTAAACTCCTCGTTGAGCCCATACCGTGTTAAAAGTCCTCTGATGTCGTTGCCACAACTATTTTAACGATGGTGTTTATCGTGACTTCAAGCCAAGGTCATGACCGACTGTGAAGCGCAGGTGACCCGAATGGCTGGGGCGCACGTGTGTAGCATGTGTGGTCGGCTCGGTTCGCGGTATGTAATGTGAAACAGCTTGGACGACAAAAAAAATAAGGACTTTTGAAAACCTGATCATGTTCCACCCTATCTGAGTTACTCTGGCAACACAGATACTACGGGATCACATATCGTGACGAATCATCTTTCTGTTTAATGTTCCCGCGACTTTTCCATGCATGAGCTAGATATTTTGCAATATTTTAGCTACCAAAATAACCTTTTTTTCAGTTACCGAGATATCAACACGGCCACCGATGCTGTATGTTGACTGCTGTCTTGATTCCCCGCGCAGTTAAACAGATTAGTTTGCGTGTCAGTTTGGCCGTTTCCTTGTTTTTCAAGGATCGGCCTATATCAGTGCGTCGATCTCATTTTACAAGGCTGGAGTGATGCATTACCTGCTCCGTCTCAACACACGGCCTGGTATATTTACACAATTTTAACAGAATTAACCCACACAGTAAGCCCTCTGTTCGGCTCAATCGAATATCTTAACGACGACTGGCCAGTTTCTGCTCCTCGTTTTGTTTCTCTGTTCCCTGTTTGGCAAGACGTCATTAGCCACTTTCAATTTGTGGTTCTCGATCTAATAAGATATCCCGGCGTTTATTCCAGTGGAAAAGGGCAAGGCTTGTAATTTGTCTTGGTTAGTGCACGAGTCGCGGCTTCCTATTTAGAGCGTGTAATGGATGGCTTATACTCCTGTACGCCCGGTAACTTTTACTAAGGAACCGATCGGAGGGACCAAAGGTTGATAGGCCCCGAGCCCCCCCCCCCCATCTTGCCTTCTGGGACAGTCATCGGGCTCGTTTCGGCACTCGACAAAGTTCTAAATTAAGCCCTTTTACCACTCCGATCTCAAAGGCCGAGTGGCCTGAAACATTCCTCATGCTGTTCACTTGTGCTACTTCTGTCAGTTCATGGTTTACATTAATACACAATACGCCAGTTACTGTAACAACGGCTGAGATCTGCTTTTGACTTTTTTGCTAACTTAAATTCACCGTGCTCCTTGAACCTCAGGTTTTGCCTTAATATCCCGCGACTGAGACTTATTGAATAGGCCTACACAAACTGAAGATATTACCGTCTATCTTAAGGTTCTCATTGAATCTGTAAATGTACTTGCACCATTCCTTTAATGAGGAAGTTATCTCGAAAACGGAATTGTGCAGTAAAATTTTAGAATTGCGGTCTCGTGCTGACTCTGCACATGTACTATGTGTGAAAGCCCATCAACGACTACATTGTTACGCCCACACAATCTCCAACAAGACTTCGACGTCTATGTCGGTTTTTCCATCATCTCGTCTCCGCAATCGGATCATTGAATGTCACATTTTTTATCAGTTCTCCCCAAAGTAAAATTACACCGTAGACAACCTTAACCTCAAGGGAAATGTGCTTGAGCCGAGTATTCTGAGCCTTTCACCGTCTCGACTCATCAGCTTTGAAGAGGCCTCCCTTCATCTCGGATTTTCTTCCTAATTTGGTGCCACTGAAGGGTCTGCACGAGTACTATACTATACGTGTTTTCAACCAGAATGGTAAGAAATGTGTTCACATGCATAATATGGAACAATGAGGCATGACGGTCGAGTCCAAGTGGTAATCAGCAGGGTCACAACGCGATCCAGGTGTGCCGGAGTGGGAACCAGCGAGTCCAACCGCCTCACTGCAAGACCTGCACTGGTCGAAGCGCAAGAAGCAGACGCGAACTGACGTCGGAATGGAGACAATTCCCCCTGCGCCATCCCCCGGGGGGCTTTAAACGTCGCCCCCATAATAACCGCCACGGCACCACATTACAGGCAAAATATCGAATTGCCCACCAGACTTCCCATCGGCAAACTTTTCTTCAGTTAACATTCTGACAACACCGACGAGCTCCCCCAAACGCTAGGGCGCCAAACACGATTAATCAGTGAATAATGAAAGAAAACATTCTGTTTTTAATCAAATTGACTGCTAATTAGTATTTCACACGCGACGAGCCAAATGCGTCATCGACAGTCGAGGGACAATACTTCTGGCTGAAACTCCGGGAAAAATAACGTCATTGGGATATCAGCCCCGCCAACGCCCCTGTAGTTTGCGGTTACAAGGTGGCTTTTCAACAATAAATTCTCGGAGGGGAGGTCGTTTCAGACTTCTTGTCATATGCGTGGACTGTTTTTGTGTGTGGGGGGGGGTTACGAATTCTGGCGCATTGTTAGCTCAAAAACACCCTTGATAAGCAAATACGACACCAAGAGAGAAAATTTAAAAAAACACCTACAACAGAGAATCGGCTCAGAATGACACCAACGCAGACTTCCACGGCAAATCAAAAGGCAGCAAATATTTCCTAATTCCTAATCCCAGTTTGCTCAGGATGCTGCACTTAATTTCGTGATGCAAAATTAAATATCTTGTCCGCTGTTAAGGTCTACCATAATTTGCCCGATTCCTGATTTTGTTTCTGATCATCAGTTTTTATAAGCTAACCTCAAACAAAAGCTTCTTCGGTCTCCTGCAGAGAGTGGAGAGTAATTGCCCTATTACTGCTCGCGGGCGCAAGTCCAAAAGAATCCTGCATGTGGCTTCTCGGGTAGGATTTTATTCGCAACCATAACGTGATAACGTCGGAGGACGTGGCAACGTGCCACACAGCTCGATCAACACAACTTGATGTGCCAAAAAAGACTTATCAGAACTCTGAGAAATCTGTCTCGAGGCTGTCAAATTGAAGATCCAAACCTTGTCAAAGAAAACAAAGTGGACCTGCGTCATCAGAAGTCCCGGAGCAGCAGATGCGATGTTACAAATTGGCCATATTACTGTAATAACCCAATCCGCGGGAGAGCCCAAGGCCGGCCTGGATTGCAATCCAAGTTCGATATTCGACATAACATTTTTCAGTCTTTCAGCAGTTAATAATGCTATCTACTGAAGATAGCCCGGCGCCTTGGAGGGAAATGCATCGCGCGCGTCTAATACTCGCCCGTTATCGCTCCTGCATGTGTTTTCTTGTGACCAGCCAGCTTTACCCAACTAATCTCGAGAGAGGCAAGTGCCCCCACTCTCGAGTTGTTTGTACAGCTACCAGACCTGAACCCCTTGGCCTAGATCCATAAACGGAAGCCCTACTCGCTACATCTCTTCCTTCGCATGGAGGGGGAAATCACAACATTCTTGGCCGTATCCCGCTCGCCCAGCATACGTCCACTTAAAAAGAAGAAAAAAAAGGATGCCGCGGTTCGCCTTGTTAAGGGAATTGGTTCTCCGAAAAGACAGCACGTTTCCTCCTCGTAGACGAGTGCATGAAGTGATTTAACATGTATAGGGTGCAGTTCGATGGATTGCTGATCTGAATTCAGGAAAGCCAATTTTACTTTTAGCGGGTTGACAAGTGGGAGGTCTATGGTGATGGCATTAATTTGTGTCAGCCCTTTGCATGCATGATTACCCTAAATATTCCAAGTGGATAACATTAGAGTCTGGAGACAAATAATAATCATCTGCAAAGACACTTGGATTCCTATTTCTTTTTTACCTCATCCCAACATGATTAATGATACCACTGCTTAAACTACATGCTACTTTGGTTTGTCAAAGTACAGCACGCAGACCAAGTAACGCCGCATGGCACACTAACTTCGTAGCAAGAACCTTCATACCACACGACATCCCTAACTTGAGGAATGATCGGGTAATTAGTGCGTGGCTGTACGACACTGCAGTGATAAACTCTGGCCAAGTAAGAGTTTCATACTCTGAACACCCCCAGAAATATGTACAAAATGTACATGTACATAAAAGGCCCATCTCCATATTTAAGCCCAATAACACCAGGGATTTCTTGTCCTGGTATATACGCATGAAGCACCCCCCCGCGTTCAAAGTGTCCTCGTTCCGAGATAAGTTTGTTTTTAAGGGCTCGTAACATGTCAACGGCACGCTCAAGCTGTCCACCTCGTTCTTATTCGGCCATCAATTCATTCCTAAATTTGCAGGCACTGACAGATACGCACTCGACCAACTCTCCACGAACGCCGGCGGAAGGTAATTGAAGGGCGATGTTGTGTCGGTTTTGTCCCCCGGATAAAGTTTGAGTTGTGGTTTACCGCCGGCTTGACTGTTCATTTAAAAACCGTTGCGAGGCTAAACAAATACATATCACCGTTTATGTGGTTTCGTGTTTGCATACAACCCTCTTTGTTCATTTCTGTCGGGGTGAAAGTCAGGGTTTTAAAAAAAGGCCTTAAAAATATGCACGAAAGGCCTGGTGTTCTTTTCGATTTGTTTTTCTTTAATATCCACTGTGATGCACATAGAGATTGCTGTGGTTATCGCAGACAAGGGAGCTGAATGATAATTACAGTTTCATGGCCAACGAGACTGTGCTACATTTTCAAACGGCTTTTGTTCCGTTTGTTTTTATTAAGTTATTACCAAGACGGGGCTCGTAATTGGAACCTTGAAAGCTTGGATGCGTGGAATAAAGGACCGAATCGATATTCGGAGATACAGAAGGCTCCCTCGTACAAAAGGCGCTTTGAAATATGGAAGACCACATAACATCATATTTCTCGCTGGAAATGAAGGCCGCATAACTCAGAATCGAATAGACATTACTTTTTCTTTTCATCGTGTAGAAAATTAAAGTTCCAATTTGGGCCTCAAGAAATATCACGTTTTAATACGGTGAACCGATGCCAGGATTAATTCCACCCGGTAGGCCTATTAATCAAGGTACAGATGGTGCCGAAGCAGTACCTGCCTATTTCATCTGGTATAGGACCCATTAATCAAGGTGCAGATGGCAACGATGCAATACCCGCCTTACAGTCTTATTTAACTCGTACAGGTGTACTTTTGTCATTCACGTTTACCCAGCACTGTCGCGATCCCTGTGAACATGCTGTTGGCAATACTGTGGTGGGAGCGGGTGGTCACGTGTCACGTTTATCGCAACCAATCAAAACTCTCTTACATGGGCAAGACGAGGTATTTTTTCAAAAATGCAAGGGCAAAGTGCATTTGACCTGCTGATATCCAACAAGTCAATTTTCAGCCAGGCATTGCACGCAACGTGTATGGCGTTTGCAGTCACGAGTATGTCCTATGGCATCAACGCCAAAAGAGCCATAGGCCTAAACCCTCGTCAGCCACCAAATAGGTGTTTTTCCTCTCTCTCTCTCTCTTCCCTGCAGATCAGCTACTGGTCCACCAGTCCTGACCTGAGCGACACCCGCCGGTTCCCCTATTTCTTCCGCGCCGTGCCGTCCGATCAGTTCCAGGCCCAGGCCATGATCGACATCGTGCTGCACTTCAACTGGACCTACGTCTCCATCGTCTTCGAGAACTCCAACTACGGCGTGCAGGGGATCGAGGAAGTTAAGCGGCTGGCTGCCGACCACGACGTGTGCGTGGCAGTCAAGGAGATGATCCCAAGGGATGGGAACGATTCGGATTTCGACGGCATTGTGGCGAATCTGCTGAAGGCGACTGATGCACGAGGTAATAAGACAGACTTCATCTGTAAAAGGCTTTATTCGTCAAGGATAACAGCATCCCTGTCGTTAAAAAGTAAACGAACTCTATTTCTGTTGTGGCAAAGCAAGGAATTCCGTATTAACACTATTCCAGTAAAGCTAAGGCATGTTTCGAGCCTCCCAAACAAACCAAAATCGCATGACCAAAACGAATTGCGGAAAATACATGAACCATCATCACTCCGCGGTACCAAACGAATGTTATTATAGGCCAAGTGAATCCGCAAACTGATGTCTAAGGACAGCTGGACGGCTATCTTTTCAACTTGTCCCCTTTTCATTACGATCAGACGACGGTTGAAACACACTCCTTTGCCGAACGAACCAGTATGAAAAGGCCGGGGCATACTTGACGCAGAGGAGGGTGGAATTCGACGTCAGAAACATTCACGAACTAACTCTGGGAACTGCTGGAGTGTTCTCAGTTTACTTTTGGCTCATTACCGACAGCACGGTTAATAATTGGCGTGACGTCACAAATTCGCGTTCTCTCTAGCGCGGAGTATATAAAACGAGTAAGCAGATCCAAATTGAATCTATTAGCTAAATTAATGGTACAACGCACAATCCAGTCGAGAAAAGTTTATGCTATGGCCGATTTCCGACATAAATCTTGAGCATCGCTACGTGACGTCAACGTCTAGGGTGATTCTTTAATCGTGGCCGGCGTGGAAAGAGAGGACGGATCTTTAATCAGCGCAGACCCCCACTACTCCACGTGGAAATCTATACGTCCTGCCGTCGGCATTTCATTTGTAAAACCTAACCGACGAGAGCTCGGGCAGAGGTTCCCGACAGTTGACGAACAGGCAAAAAAAAAAATTCGCTCCGCTCTGACCCTTCGACGACCCCGGGAATATTCACGGCAAGCAGCCGGAATCATCAACAGGACATTCACGCTGACCGCTCCAAATCAATTTCCGCTCCTGTCTTGTTCCACAGCTCTTGGCAGAGCTGTAAACTACGCTTTACAAGGCATGACAGATATGGATTGCGGCTGTAAAAATGGAGCAGCCTCCGCGGCGTCTTGTTATAACTCGATCACGCCGCGGTGCCGGTGGTCCGTGATAGATTTTCCTTACCCTGAAATGCGCATGCCACGCTGTGCGTGGTACAAAATACTGAGGCAAAACACGCGCTCGCACAGTTCGGACGAGGTGGAGATAATACACGGAGGGAAATGAGCACGTGTGCCGCCTGACCTTCGCAAAAATGTCTCCACGGAATGCAATCTTAAATGATTGAAGAGCGAAATGGGAGAGCAAGGATATGTATTTCATTTCAAAGGGGTTGTAGATCACTTCGATCACATTAACGGTCCAGATCTTTACCAAACAATGCTATAGCTTTGGCCCTCAAGAAATAAATTTCTGTCCGACTAGTGCTGCTTTAACCCCAACAGTACCGGGCGTTGTTTGGCTTAGTGTACTCTGTGCTACAAAATACTACTTAACACTCTGAGCCTGAAGGTCCTAGCGCTACAAATTACTATTTCTGGCTAGGTTTATTCCATTGTTACTCGTACAGAGAACAATGAAACCATGCATTCATAGTGCCACAGCACCTTATGGTACATTGTCTTTTCTGTTGCATTTTATGGCTTCAGAGAATAATAATGTCAAGTCCTCTTCCAAGCGACAGGGCTGAGTACTACATTTTACTACTAAGGAGTACTTTGTAGCATTCGGGACTGTTAGGGTTAAAAAAGAAAAACGAAGAAATCGGAGAAACAAGACCATGTGAGTTCTTCCTCTACTCGGAATTTCAAAGGGTCATTGCTGATGAGGGTTTTACAAGTTTACAACCAGTAGGCCTAAACAAGCTGCCATAGACTATACAGATAAATACCTCCACTTCAAAAAATCAGGAAAAATACAAGTTTCTCAGGCGTTCGAGACACATATCAAATTAAAGTCCATTTCCTCATCTTTCACTGTTGATTTTGAGGATATTTCTCTCCAGAGAAGATCAACCCTAAGAAACAGTCATGAAGCTCACTGCCATTTTGAAAACTGATGCCTGCGTTACGCTCCTTCAAGGATTGCAGGGTCGCTTTGCTTGCCCAGAAATCGATAATATCGCCGGTTGCTTTGAGCGATTTAATACATGAATTCTGCTTTTGCCCCAAAAAGTATACGGTGTAAGTGAAATAAAAGGCCAGATGCGCTTAGCAAACACGTTTTCAATGGGAAAGACATCAAGCGGAAAGTGAAATATTCTCTAACATATTCAGCTGTTTGACTTTCCTACATGCAGCTGTCATTCTCTGGGCTCTGGACGAGTCGGCAGACAGGTTTTTTGAAGCCCTCAGGCGCGCCCACTCCACGCAGAAGTTTACATGGATCGGCAGCGACTCCTGGAGCGGGAGACAACTGTCCACGTTTGGCAACGAGGATCTGGTGGAGGGCGCTATTACCATACAGCCCATGTCAGTTCCTCTACCGGGTAATTAATGATCGCATCATCAAATCAAGAATTTTTCCCCAAACCTCAACGACAGTTTTTCCCGTCAAGTCAGCAAAACACCATCAAACCAGTTCATAAGAAGATGGACCCTATCTCGCCAAACCGACATCGATCGATTCAGGCCACCCATTGGTGATACAGACGCACACCAAATCGGCCAGTTCCGAAACGAAACCAGAACTTCTAATTATCAATTTCGAGCCAAGCCCGTAATGACTGAGACCCAGAATAGATAGGCCAGTCAGTCCATCAGCAGGCAAAAAATCCCGCCCAAAATCGGCAGCTCAAACTACAGAAATAATTGCCGGATAAGCTGCCTGTCCAAAATGCACGAAACGGGCGCGAAACCGCGATAATCCCGGCAGCACAAAATTATGTCCAGACAAGGGCCATACTATTACCTCCGTGTTCCGTGTTTATTCTACTCCATGCAGGTTTCGACGACTACTTCACCAGCCTGAACCCCATGACCTATGACCGTAACCCCTGGTTCGGGGAGTTCTGGGAGGAGCATTTCAACTGCACCCTCCCGCGCAACACCAACACGACGGCCGTGCGTGGGCCCTCCAAGCGGCGTAGATGCCCGGAAAACTTGAAACTTGGGAGTGAAAACAACTACTCCCAAGAGGGTCAGGTGAGCGCTGTGCAAAGGCAAGGTTCAGACAGCCTAACCTTTTCGTGATCAAACAATGAGGTATTGAAACTGCAATGGAGGGGAAAAGAGTCTTCCCTCTTTCAAAATAATAAAAGCAAGTTCTGTCACTTAGCCGCCATTTTAAAATCTACATGTACATACATATGCACAATGACTGAGCACACTTGTCAGAACATTTGCGAACCGTCACGACAAAATGAGCGTCAAGCCGCATTCCTCTCTTTCCTATTTTGAAGGTTCAAAATAATCTTGAAGTGGAGGTTAATTTGGGGATTTTGTAATGTTTGGAAAGACTAACTCGTCTCCTATTTAATTCCAAATATTTCGCAGCATCAAATAGTTAAAAATGTCATTTTCACAGCAGTTTTGACAATAGCATTATGCATGCCTGGTCTGAAATGTTGAAACAATGCCGGAACAAAGACGCAAAGCTGCCAGACTAATGTCACATTGTCACCTTATACTTCTACCCTAAGTGTTCCATGTATGTGCCATTGGAGAGCTCTTTTTCCGCTAAACTCAAAAATACCAATATCTCAATTTTTGAACATTCCGACTTTCAGCTCATTTTGTGGTGACAGGTCACATTTGAGTTATTCCCACCGGTGCACTTAAGCTGAAAACATTCTGGTCCAAGATCCGTAAAGCTAGAATTTCCCACAGTGCAAAGCTTCCTGTCGCATACATTCCAGATGGAATTCCAGGCTATTCATACATACATATACACATTCCAAGCGAGCACTTGAGCGGTATCCAGACGTCGAATTGAATGGAAGCAATTGTTTCATTTTCTTCCGTACCCGCAGATCCAATTTGTGGCAGACTCCGTCTGGGCATTTGCACACGCCCTCAGAGACATGCACAGAGCCCACTGCTCGGGGGACGGTCTTTGTAAACGGATGCAGCCGGTCAAGGGACACGAGCTGAGGGAGTTTCTCCGAAATGTCTCCTTCCAAGGTGAAGCAGATAAGATGCATGCTGCTCCTGCCGTCTGAGGAAATGTGCATAATTGAACTGCCGATGGCTTTGTCAGAAGCTACTGAGAGGGATTAGATGCGTAGGTCGGCCTGATCTAGTCATTAATATACATCTATGTATTAGAAGTTGGTATTCAAACAATCGCACAAGAACACGATCTCTATGGGCCAGTGCACAAACAAAAACAGGTCCAGACTTCCTCCAAAGTGCATTAGACATGTACAAATGTGTTTGACTGACAGCGGGTAATTCAGCATCTACATTTCTGGAGAAAGAAAAGTTCATCTGAACTGACCGCATTTTCGGGTTCACTGCTCTGCATTTTGCCTCTCAGAGCACATTTTGAAGTTTTGCTCTTCTATTTCCGTAGGTGTATCTGGCACCAGGTTTCGCTTTACTCCCAACGGCGACGGACCAGTGCACTACAAAATCCTCAACTATCAACAGGTGTCTCCCAACAAGTACAAGTTTGTTGAGGTGGGCTCTTACAAGGACAGCCTGACGTTGAATGTTGGTGCTGTGCGTTATCGCCTCCAGGATGATCACTTTCCTAAGTCCTCCTGCTGGCGCCCCTGCAGACACAACGAGATGAAGTTCAAGCGGGACGGGGAGTGCTGTTGGAGCTGCCTGCTGTGCCAGCAATTCGAGTACCTCCAAGACGAGTTCACCTGCACCGAGTGCCCTAACGGCACCAAACCCTCGGCAAACCTCACCGAGTGCACCGACATCCAAGTGAGGTACCTGCAGCCCAACACGTCCAGCGCTATATCGGCACTCGTGTTTGCGACCGTCGGCGAATTTGCCACGGTGTTCACGGCCTGCGTCTACGTCAAGCATCGAGATACTCCTGTGGTGAAGGCCTCGGGACGTGAGCTGAGTGGTCTTCTCTTGATTGGAGTCTTCATGTGCTATGCACTCACCTTCCTGTTTCTGACCCCACCTTCCACTGTCATGTGCGGCTTGCAGCAGTTCCTGATGGGGATTGCATTCACTTTATGCTACGCGTCCGTGCTGGTCAAAACAAACAGGGTGTACAGGATCTTCACCTACGGAAAGACCACAACCAAGAGGCCCAATTTTATCAGTCCCTTGTCGCAGGTTGTCATCACACTGATCCTTGTCTTGGTCCAGGGGTTTCTTTCTATCACCTGGCTGGCTGCCGTGCCTCCAGGCTCAGTCAAACATTACCCAAATCGGGAGGAAGTGCAGATAGTCTGCAATGCGTTCCTGACATCAACGTCGCTCCTCGGACTAGCGTTTCCACTCGTTCTGCTTGTCCTATGCACGGGGTTCGCTTTCATGACTCGCAAGATCCCGGGACATTTTAATGAGGCTAAGTTTATCGGATTCACCACGTACTCGTCTTGTATTGTGTGGCTGGCTATGATCCCCGTATACGTGTTGACCGTGTCAAATATTGAACTACGGATTGTGTCCATGTACATAGCGATCAGCCTCTGTGCGACAGTGTGTCTTGCCTGCCTGTTTGTACCCAGAATCTATTTGATTCTGATACGTCCAGAGAGGAACGTTCGAATAACCATCAGTACCGGGCCACGCAAAATGAAACTGACCGGCTCGGTGTATCCCAACTCGTCTAGTAACATCAGCAACCACAGCCCATATTCGCATGTACCGGATCAGGGACGGAACAACACTTTGTGACAAGTATGGGGAATGGAGCATCTTCACTGGCAATGGAGTCAAGTCGGTCCAAAGACGGGGGCAGGATTCCCTTGTAAACGCACTGACTTGGACCCATTCAGAAACGGGTTTGAAAGTTCAGTCAGAAACGGCTTGATCTGGTCCGAATGGCTCACTTTGCCGTTAATTAAATGAAATGTAGATACAGGGTGGCAAAAACTACACATCAATGTGACAGCGAACTTTTTTCTTACAAGTGTTTGTTGTGTGTTTGATCAATTATACTGCCGGACACCTTCTGGGCATGAGCTTGGGCAATCAGTCTCTGTCGCACATGGCCTCGGCAGCAAATTAAACAAAGTGGTTTCTTGCTAAAGAACTACACTTTTCTGATATGGATTGTATTAAAAACCTGCTCAAACTTGCACCAAAACCAAAACGTGAGGATTCACCCATACCATTTTAATACAGAGAGGCAGAAAAAAAAAATGGTCAACCCTAACCCCAAGGGTTGCTGGCCCTAACCTTCCCCATTCACACAAAGTTAAACACCCATATGGGACTTTGTGCACAGAGGCTGTTGGACTTTGTTTTTCTGAGGTATGCCATACCCAATGCAAAAGCCAGCTTTTATGGACCTACCAGACCTATCCCCACAGAATTAAACACTTTACTACTGTTTAATTCTGTGTGGTTGGGGAAGGTTAGGGTTAAAGCATCTAAATGCACGTACAAAGTGCCTGAAAGAAAATGAAACTAAATGTGGTATCTATATAAATGTGTGCTTGACTTTTTAAACTGAGCAGGTGTGCCCCGTTTTTGCACGTGACCTGAGAAATTATTTTCTATAATAAAGTCATCATCGTATCAAATAAAAAAAAAAAAAAAAGAAAAATTGACAGAAGCAAAAGTGGCCATGGCCAATTTGCTCACGCGAGTAATTACCTCTTGTAGCACAACACCGGGCAATGGTTCTTGTTAAGAGAGTTGGATCTGTTTCATGGAGCGGAAACGTACCAAGTGTACCAAGCACAAGAACCATTTGCTTTACCAAAATGGCTCAAAAAGTTTGACAAACTTTGTATGGGGTGCATTATGTAAAGCATGCGCATCGTGAGAAATTGTCTGCGCACCTGTTTCACTTTCACTACCTTCACCTCCGAATGCAGCTCACTTGTTACGAAGCACTATTAAAGTCTTTCCAGCTTTACTGTGCTCTTTCTATTTTTTTTCTTGTAAATAACAGTTTTGGCCACAATAAGCACATAAATATTATGGCTACATTTTCAAAACTTCAGAGGTCAGTCAGTTACACATGTCAGATCAAAACTCAGAAAAGACTGTTCTTTGCACATGCACAGATACACAAATGGTTTCCCCCTTTTAACATTATTTATTTCACGACTGTACATAACATTATCTTATTTGAAATGCTGCAAGGATCAAATTTGGAAATACTACCCAGCTACTTTGTTGCTGAGCAAATGGATATATTTGGAAGAATAAACGCACAGTGACAAGCACTCTTGGCACAGCTTTCTTGCCTTGTTAATTTGTGAATGTAAGGTGTGTTTTCAAAAATGTGGATTTAAGGAAATGGTGTGACGTACATGCTGAAAACTATACCACTTATATTCTACTCTTGAAGAGCAAAAGTCCAAAGATGTACCTTCTGGGCGAGGAACTCTTTCTTTAAAGACTTTTTTGAATTCGAAGAATAATGTTGGGAAATACAACCAAAACAAAATAAAAAACAGATGGGAACAAAACTTGGATGCTTGTTCAAAAGTCAGATACCTTGATGAAGCATTTTCCTCCCTGGCTATGTCTTAGAGATGCTGACCAAGACCACAGTGACGTTATCTGAGCTGCCACGTCGGATGGCCTCCGACGCTAGCTTGTTGCAGGCCAATTCATATTTTGTCTCATCCAGGGCTTTTCCAGGAGCCGGTTTTATTGTCTTGTCCTGTTTTCCATAACATACAAAATAAGGTTTAATATGACTTTAAAGAGAGATTTTCACATGCTCAACATCTTCCAGGTGGGACAGAGAATATGGCTTCTTACAAATTTTGACGTCAACCAACAAAAGAAAGATGTCATTTATTCCTTCCTTACTGGTATTACTCCAATGCCAAGTTTCACTCAATTGAGCCTTATTACTAGTTAAATATATGTTTCAGCTCCGGGGTGCTGACTACAATGTGCTAAGATCGCTCTCAACTGGGCAAGCATAACCAAATATGTCACCAATTTTCACTTCTGACAACCAGGGCCCAATTTCACGGCACTACTTACCGCAAGCGAAAAATCGGCACCGACTGTTGCGGGAAATTCTGTGCTTACGGCGAACATATTTCGGGTTAGCGAGGAATTTGGGATTGCACGCATGCGTACATCCCGTAACCAAGGATTCTGTGCCGTAAGCAGCGCCATGAAATTGGGCCCAGTTCAAATCAATCCCGACGAGAATCAGCCGCATACCTCAAGGACGTTTTGTATGAACTGCAATGCTGTGTCTGAGCTGAATCCCTTCCACAGCCCGTCGCAGGACAGCAGCAGGTAGCGGTCACTGTCCGCCAGCTGGCATTTCTTGATGTCCGGCACGCAGGAGACGCCGCAGTGCTTGAAGCGGCCATCGCCGATGGATCGCGAGACCTCCAGGATGCCCTGCACACGGCCGTCTCTAGAAACAAACATGGAGTAGACATGACAGTACACAAGATACTTTGCCAAGGTGCTACCACTCCCAAGTACTTTTTCATACCCCAAACTTCCGTTGTTTACAATTCTTGAACAAACTCTTCAACAGTAAATGAGTTGAAGTTTCAGCGAGCACCAGTGAGGCTTGGAAATCACAACATGGTCCAATGATGCGGACTGACAGGCTTTTTTCTGTATCGAATTAGGCAGCAAAATTTCGAGAGCCATTTAAAAAATTACAAATCGGCCTACAGTCCTGGCGAAGACGGCATGGCTGAAAGTCGCGCATGCACTTATGAAAGGCGGACGGCTGAGGCCACTTTTCCTAGACTGGTGCGGCTACTGCTAGCCCTAGCCAGTAATTCAGATGTGGACTTACTTGACTGTACCGCCCGCCTTCTGTATCCTCATCCTCTCTTCGTACATGGTGGGGTTGTGCTCCTTGCTCAGCGGGATCAACGACAGCTTCTGGGTCTGCTCGTTGAATCGACACAGCATCGCCTGTAGCAACAGACCATCACATGACATCAATTTCAAGAATGACACAAACAACTAGGGTCTTGTGAAGTTCATCACTGATGCATACGCTCGGTCGATACGTATATTGAAGGAGATGTCACTCTTCCCAATATTACTGTGTACCAAATTCGAAAGTACTCTTGTGAGAAATTTCGATCGAAGCCTGGAACTCACATATTCACTTTTTGGTTGTAAATACACATTTTGTTCTGCAGTTAGCTTGTAAGGATGCTGATGACAGCCACAGCCAACTGACCAAGATTAGAACAGAGAAGACCTCAATTGAGCAACATACTGCTACAAAAGCCCATAAAGGTAGGGGTGCACCAGCCCTTGTACACAACCTCACGGTGCCAACGACGGGATGAGTTTCACTTTACACAAATGTGGCTGACGTTTGTGAACATCAAATTAAACAAATACAAAACGACTGTAGACAATGGTTACATCTGCTTGAGTAGAAGAGACGCCATTATTTTTCTGTGGCAAGGGCTTAGACAATTCCGAGAAAGGCATGCTTTAGTTAAAGGTATAATCTCTTGACATCAAACAGACAGCGTGACAACTTTTTCAGAGCAACCTTTATGTTTAGACTAAGTTTCGTGTGGATGTTTTCATGTAAAGTTCACAACGGACACATCCCGTCTTATTTTTCCCGTCTGCCTCAAAATGGCATCCAAAATAGAAATAAAAGTTGAATGAAGTTTCTGAGGCTGCATGTTGGATGCCAAGGAGCTCAGATTATACCTTTAAGCAAAGCCAGAGGGGTAGAGGACCTTACTATCACCCAGGTTGGCAATGTACAAGACGTTATTGACTGCCATTACACAGACTGCTGTGGAACCATCCTTCCAAACTGGTTTCCTGGAGGATTCAGACATGGAGATTGTCAACAGGTAATAATCAAATGAGCTCAAAGTTTTCAACACCTTAACCCTCCTATGCTGAAGTCACTCTTTGGGTCATTTGGTAAACACCTCAAAGAAGCACAGCTGTGTTGTGTTGTGCACTGCACCAACTGGTCCCTCAAAGGAATATCAGATTGCACTTTTGTGCTGCCCAACAACTGTGCCTCACTGTTTCATGTGCATAATTGTGCAGTAAACCAAATGCACTGAAGAGGACTGCACAAAAGACCCTGGGTCATTTAGTGCTGGTAATCTACTGTGTACACACTGAACCTGTGCATGTTTGAGTTCCATATAGAAACTACATGCTCACCAGTGACTGTGGGCATTTGTGCACATTTGTGCTGTAAAACCAAAGGAGGGTTAAGAGTAGTTTATATTATCCAATGATGGTGTACAAGGTGCTTGGGTATAAAGGATAGAGGGTAAAGGCACCTTACCATATGTACGTTTTTGGGGTGCGTTGCGTACGCGATGCGTTCGTGCATTTCACTTTCACGGACAAACAAACTGACTACATTAACATAACACACATGTGCACCGCGTTTGGCTGTCAAAATTACCCCGGGAGCAATTTTGATGGATACGCAACGCTTGGCGTAAGTGTTGGCGCACATATGGAAAGGGGTCTTATGGCTGCAGTTTTCAGCTGATGTATGGAACATTTGATACAGGAATTGAGATTCAATTATCAGGACGATGTCTGAGTTTGAAATTCTGGTCATCAGACGGCACCCGCTGACAGCTGCTGCGGCAACCAACTGTTGTTGCTGCTGCTGGCACCACTGCTGCTGCAAGCTGCTATTTGATACACCTGCTGGTGTAATCACTACTCGGGTCAAGAATGAGGAGTGCCACCAATGCCCTGCTGCTGCGACTGCAGCGGTTACTTCACTGCTGCAGCCATCGCCGCTTCAACGGCAGCGAAATCCGCACCAGCTGCAGCAGCCACTGCCATTGGCCTTCTGGAGGAGGCGCTTCTTAAACCTTCCATGAACGTGTTGATCTTACTGGGCAGAGGCCTGCTTCAGGAACGCCTCGTCGGTCAGCTTGAAGGTGTCGAGCAGGCAGCGCTTGATCTCTTTGTCATTGTGGCCCGTGTCGGTCTTGGGGAATTTACCGAAGAGGTTCTGGTGCAGTGTCTGAGCTGCGTGCTGGGATGCCCTGGCCCCGCTGTGGCCGTCAAACACCGCAAAGTAAGCTATTCTGGACCTGAGAGAGCAAGAAATACAAACAGAGGAATCAGCTGGCTGAAATGTTCATTTCCCCAAGGCATTTCTAACCATTCTCAGACAATGTAAGCGAGTTGCACTGAGGATGACAACCATGTCAGAATTCTAGGCAATCCTTCAGGAAACTCTACTAAAGTTAATGAAATTGAAAATCACCTTTGACAATCAGGGCACAAGACAGACCACACCAAGGTGACAACCAGGGCACAAGACGGATCACACCAAGGTGACAATCAGGGCACAAGACAGACTACACCAAGGTGACAATCGGGGCACAAGACAGACCACACCAAGGTGACAACCAGGGCACAAGACGGATCACACCAAGGTGACAATCAGGGCACAAGACAGACTACACCAAGGTGACAATCAGGGAACAAGACAGACTACACCAAGGTGACAATCAGGGCACAAGACAGACCACACCAAGCTGACAATCAGGGCACAAGACAGACCACACCAAGGTGACAATCAGGGAACAATGCACATCATTTTAGTCACAACAAAGTTCACAAGTCAAAAGCAGCCGTTGACGACTGACTCTTAAAATGCATTCACACCACATTAAGTACAAACTTGCCAAGCAAAGCCTGGCAAAAAAAATGGCTGCTTTAAAAACAAACCCCCCAAAGCAAAAGAAGAATGTTGCCCTCAAGCTATAACAAAGCAGTTATGCACAAGACAACCCAACAAGGTATGTACAAACTTCACTGAAAATCCCCCCCACCAATAAAAAAACACCCCACATGCTAAAATGTTGTGAGTTTCTTTTACACTGTGGAGGGGAGTGTACTGAAGCTTTCGGTGCAGTCATCCAGCAACGTGCACGCGTCCTGCATATCTTCACGTTCTCCTTTCCTCTCAGCTGAGAAACTCTGGAACTGGTATAAACCTGTCAATTGGACAGCAAAACGTAACATTGAGACACATTTCGGACCTTGCAATGTGGGTAATGGTATTATACAAGTACAACCTTTCTTTTGGACCAAGTGAGCCTAATGCTAGTGTAGCGTGCCTCAAAACCTTACTGATGGCAACTTTGACTCCTTGAACGCTAACAATTCATATTTTTTTGATGTGCATTTTCCCTTCACGAGTTTAAGGGTTATATTTAGAGATGTTCAAGTACCACATGAGTACACAGCGGGTCATATTCAAAACTCAAGTGAGGATGTCCTACAACGTAAAAGCACAAAAAATTATGTTTCAATACAAATTTTAAGTTCTTAAGACCTGAGGTTACCAAGTTGCATTTCTGCACACAAAAAAAGTGATTCTACCAGACACCTACCTGACCCTGCCGAGACTCGTCTTTTCAGCTCCGGCTCCCCTTCTGTTGTCTCTTCCGTCTTCCTCTTTCCTCCCTGCACTGCATCTTCTGCCACCTTTTCCATGCTGAATATTGCTTCGCCGGTTGGTGAGCTTACTGCAGTCTCACCTTCCTGATTTGCAGCATCCATGGTAATTTCTAAAAAATTATGCATAAGGAATACTGTAATGCATCATAATAGTTTACACAGGTCTACATTGTATTCTTAATTTTGGCAAAGTTAAAACTTCAAAATGTTTGAGGACCCTCTCCATTTAATCTTATTTTACTGACAATATTCATAGCCTAGCAAATGGATATGACACAAACTCAACATTTGTAGTATAGCATTGACGATACAGGGCCAACCCCTAGAATCACTGGCTACGATGTTGCGTTGAATAGGAGTGACTCTGTCCAAATCGACTACCCGGTTGGAGGCTACACGGCTAGTCAAAAGAGTTCTTTTTTAGAATGAAGCAACAGAAAATGAATGGAGATTGTCAAAAATATCTAAGGGAAGTCCAAACTGAGTGGCCCTGTTTTTACAGTTGTACCTTACGACCAGCATGAGATGCATCTGTTGTGATGTTGAGATATAAAACAGTATCTGGCCATTGACGAAAGAACCAAAATTTCAAGACCTCATCACTAAAATCATGAAAAACTGAGCCTGAAACTTGAGCTGAGCCCGAGCATGCCGAGGTCATGGAGGTAGGCTAAATAAAGTCAAGTCTGGGTAAGTGCTTTAGTTAACAGTAAGCTGCGGTACTCAGTGGTAGTCCTTGTTTACTTTATAGCACAGACTTAACAACAGCAGTTAGGGCCTACACAACCCGTCCAGTCATGCCAGTGGTAGCGGGCTGGCATGGTTGGTTTTGCTTGCACTCGCTCAGTCATGTCACTTTCGGTCGGTCATGCTTCAACTTAATGAAAGGTCTTACATTCGTCAACTCTGAATACAACTTTTATATACATCGGTAAAAGTCCTTTTCAGCAGTGTAGAAATAAAACATATGTATTTAAAAATAATCAGAATTTTAAGTTTGGGCCACAATATTTACCTGAATACTTGCGAAAAAAGTCCACCTACGTGCCACAGGTCGGAAATTTTTGTACAACCTGAAATGCAAACGTGATTCCAGAGTCCATACCAGTCTTGTTCATACATTGTTAACATAGGATAACAGAGCACCCGACTAGAAAACGGGCTACGGGGGCGCTATACCCAGCAAGAAATGAGACCGAGGGGTACCCCCCCCCCAACATGTCCAATCCCTATACACATTCCAGACTATTGTTACTTAACACATCCCCCGAGATGTCTGAAAGGAATCCCCCAGATTCTTGCAAGACAATGACCAACACAAAGCAGGGGGGGTTCTCTCCGTCTCATACCTTGCTGCATATGGGGGGCGCTGTGGCTTTTTGTGGGGGGGGGTTGCATTTTGCACGCTTTTTTACCCTCTGGGGTGGCGGCTGAAACCGCCGGCTTGATCAGTTGTCAGACGGTAAAGTTAGAAAGTTCAAGTTACGCCAAGACGTATTCCAAAATCAGATGAGCCAGTGTTTCGAGATGAGCGTGCGGCGCCGGCGTATCTCCTGAAAAAGGGAAAACGGTCTGTGTTTTATTTGCATATTTTTCCATAATCGCTGGGCGGACACCTTTGTGATTGGTGAAAAGTGAAACAGGTGAAACGAGTAAAATCTCGTCTCAGTCTCAGACTAGAGCGCGCGAAGACACGCAATCTACGCCACATCACGAGTAAGGAGATGTACGAACTGAAGACACTGCCATTCTGCCGCGTCACTGGAAACCAACGGCGAGCTTTGACACAACAGGCTACCATTTGCTGCTGCAAATGGCAAATTTCTAGCGTCAAAGCAAGCGAGCGTTCGGCGGCAACAACAATTTAGAAATTGGCATACCCGGCATTTAACTTGTGCGATTAATTTTTTTTCATTTGCCTTCACGTGAGATGAAAAAAAAAATCACTTTTCAAGTATCCATCCCGAGCAAGTTTGCGAAAATTGTAAGTTTCGAGGTATACGCCAATGGCTAAAAATAGGGAGAAACCGTCAAAAATTGACGGACGCATTAAAAGAAGTTCACATAAAATGGATACAATATTTGTGAGACGAGAGCAGTTTCTACGTTTTGGGACCAACTCGGCTGTTCCATTCCCGATTTTGGGGGGAATACGATGCGCATGTCAAGACATTCATTATCAATACAAGTGTGGAATTTCAACTGAATCCAACATTATGGTTTGGTTAAGTCATTTAATATGTTCACGGCCCTCACGTGTCAGCCCATTTTAGAAAGTTGTCCACTCTCGAAAATGAACTACCGGTGAAACATTTTTACGGAAGAGGGCGAAGTTGTATGAAAGCAAGTACATGTAAAAGTATGTACGATTTTGTGACTGCAGAAATTTTAGTTTCAGTGGCTTGGATAGAGAAGTGACGGGGCGCCAAATCGAACCGTGTTGAAAGTGGGGACGGCAGAAATATATCCCTCCATATCCTATAGGCACGGCCTGCCAATGATGGAATTTAATCCATACCAAGAGAATAAAAATACTTCGTAAGTAGGCCGACATAATCAATAACTACATTGCAATGGCTTTGAAACCAAAGTTTACTTAGAATAAATGTATCATTTATTTTACGTTAAGAAACAGTGTCAACATGAATACAGAACTTGCAGTAAATTATACTCAAAATTGAGTCGATCAACAATTAATTCAAAAATTCCAGTCTGATTTCACAATGGAATAGGACATGAAAAATCCTATGACATAATTTTTCCAATTGGATAAAAGAAGAAAACCAGCACAAATTCAAATAAAATGTGCAAATTGTGCACTTCCCGGTTCAACATCAAGGAGTATGGAAGCATTGTGCCGTCATTGGTGTTAACTGGTGTTTAAATACAAAAGAACTTTAATATTTGGTCACACAAAACACCTTCAATTTTTCCTGGCCCTTTCCTGCTTAAGTTAATGACAAAAAGAGTCAATTATAGTCAGTCAGTCTTGCAAGAAAAACAAACCTTGCTGGAAAACATGCTTTTTATGGGTTTTTAAGTGATGATTGGTCAAAACTGTTGAATAGAATAATGTGCAGTTTCCTACATCCTGGCAGTTTGCACTAAAACCCACTTTATCACATCTTTATCTTTTTCCGAAATATCCAATGTCGATCTTGTTAGGTAATACATGTAATAGGCTGTCCCATCTACTGTTTGCCCACCCTATGGTCCATCATAATCCTATCATATTTACAACTCTCTCAAATCTTCTGTCAGCCAATTATCACTTTCCATCCCTCTCCAGTTCTTGCACAAGGCGGTGCTAAAAGCCCAGCTCAGTGATTTGACCCACGTCTTGGCAGCTTTCCCTGTTTGGCTATTCTGTTTATCTCTTGCCACCTCTTTTCTTGTCTGGCATGGCCTGCTTCTGCTTCAGGTCTTTGCTGGGGACGGAGAGATCATACTGGAAACCCTTCTTAGAAGCTGCTGCCTCTTTCTTTAACACCTGCGAAACAAGGACGGTACCAAACAAGTCTAGCCAGTGGCAGTTGTGGCAATGTTAATTAATTTCAGAAGCACTTGAACTTCTGAAGCCAGTGTTAAAACTAACTCTGATTAAACGCTGATGAAACGATCTCCTGATCTCTGAGCTAATTCACCCAAAAGATGTTAAATCTTGCCATGGTAATTTACGAGCCACAAAACTGACATTAGCCGTACGTATTCAGGTTTGTTCCAACCTCCTCTAGCAAACATTTGAAAATAGTTAGCAAATCTTCCCACAAAGTTGACTTATTTTAATGTTACTTTAACTTAACTTGAATAATCAAACTCCACTTGAATTTTAAAGTCTTAATAGCCTGAAGTAACAAAAAAAGACATCTACTCCGAACAAAATATGCAAAAATTTTCCAATTCAGGAAATGAATTGCATCATTCCATTTTACCAAAGAATGTTGAGTACTGCTTTCGACAATGTTAACAAAGTTTTTTTCTGTCACAACTGCAAAACCTCCGCAAAATCTAGACCAACTCACCCCCTTCATAATTCTGGACTTGAGTT
Source organism: Acanthaster planci (assembly GCF_054643075.1). Taxonomy (NCBI): domain Eukaryota; kingdom Metazoa; phylum Echinodermata; class Asteroidea; order Valvatida; family Acanthasteridae; genus Acanthaster; species Acanthaster planci. The sequence goes on from NC_141792.1 coordinate 10,160,384, forward strand.
CCGACTGGGTCAGGGGCCGCGTCTCCTCGTCGCTGAGGTCGGACCCTTGATCGCTGTCGTAGTCGTCACCGGTGGAGGGGGCCATGAACATCAGCTGTTGCGGCGCTGGGATGGGACCTTTGCCCAGCATGGACGGCACCTTTACGTCCTCTTTCTCCTTAGCACCCTGAAATGTACACGAGACAGTAGAGTTAGCAACAAGAAGTCTACCTGATAGTGTGTTTAAGCCTACGGTGAAATATAAGGACTGGGTTTAATTTCTACAGACTAGAGCAACTCTCACTCCCCGCCCACCCCTTTCTAGACTTTGGAGAGGAAAACCAAACAAGCTTTGCACTGTTTTATACTGAAACTGAGAGGGGCAAAAAAAAAAAGAAAAAAAGAAATTGGAAAAATTGCAATTACTTTGCTGATAAGTTAAAGGAAACTACATTTGTTCAAGATGCATTTTTTTTGGTATTGCGGATATGTTAATTTTTAATAACGGTTTTGCATTTGTCCACCAGTGCATTAAAAGAGAATAACTGTTCGCATGGTATTTACACAAACATTGAAATCAAAATATTACTTTAAACAACAGTGTTATAATTATTGGAATGTAAAATATAATCAAAATAAATTAGTGTCACTCCAAGTGTCTGTTAAATGTAAACTCTTAAAGTTGGATTCTTGAAACGCGATGAGTGCTGTGATTTTGTCCAACGTATCAGCAGTTTCATGCTGCCAAATCCCGAGTGATCGCCCAGCCCCTTTCCACACCGAGGCCACCGACAGGACTCACCTTGCTGTCCACGTACATGCTGACCGCCAGCAGTTCGTTGGTCCGTTGCTCTATCAGGCCCAAGTACTGCATGATGGTCTCGTCGGTCACTCCGGCTGCGCTGCCCAGCATGTTGTTGATGGTGGACCGGTCGCAATTGGTCTTGGAGAAGAGCGACTCGACGCCTGGAGACAAGAGAAAAAGATTTGGTGAGTCCAAATTCAAGGTACTCTTGGACATAAAAGTAGAATGTTGGGCCAAAAAGGATAAATTGTAAAAGAGAAAATGACTTACTTTTGATAAACAACAGTCAAATCATTTATTGAGGTTAATGAGCCACCACACATCTTGTCCAATTTCTAACTTCCAGAATAAGCACTGGCAGGTGCTGTCTCAAACTTTTCAACAATGACTGAGAAAGTTTCAAAAAATTGATTTCCCCCCCCCAAAAATTGACCAGATCTCTGACCATCTTCAGTCTAAATCCACATTTGAGGACACGAAGCAGTCAACTAGAAAGTTCCTAAGCAGTGAAAATTTGCTCCACGAAAAACTAAATGTTAAGAGAGGTATCTTGTTTGTGACTGATTGTACGGTGGCTTCGTTGGTAAGTCCATGAATTTTATTCCGCTCAGCAGCTCTGAGACATGAAGGCCCGACTTCTTAAAGCAGAAAATACCGCTGAGCAAAGTTTCATATTAAGCCTATACCAGCAGAAGACCAGTCAAAGGTGTCAATATTGTACGGCGTTTAGGTTAGTAATCTACTTTTGCTAAGCGGATACTTTCTGCACTGAGCAAAATTTCAGTGCTTAGCTCGGCTCTATGGCATCGCACCCCCTGCTGTTTTCTACCTGCTTTGAGCTGGTCCAATATCTTGTTGACGCTCTTCAGCTTGGCATCTGAGGCGTCGGCGTCCTTGGCGGCCTGGGTCTGCTGCTCCTCTAGGCCCTTGAGGATGGTCATGCGCTGCTCCTCCATGGCCGAGCCTTGCCTCTTGAACTCGCTGATCTCTTCTTGGATCTATCAAGGGAGGGAAACCGATCAAGAGATTTTAAGGGAGCATCTGGCATATACGTCCATTGCAAGCAGTGCTACAACCTGTTTGACAAGATTACATCAAACCTTCAACCAGTTGCATCGGGGTTATGGTGTGTTCATCAAACTCACTCAAAAGGGAATGATGCTGTGGTCAATTCACACTCCACTTGGTTAGTTTTTATCGCTCAGTACTTTTGAATTCAAAGAGATTTTTTTCCAGAATATGCAACCTTAAAGAAGCATGACTTGTTTCCGTAATGAGATTTGCAAAAATCATGGCCGATAATCTCTGTTATCATAGTGTTAATCATAAAACAGGCTTACCTGTAACATGAAAAACTATGACTACCACTCTCTTTCAATTCTTTGTGAGGTTGGAAAATGAGGCAAGACTTTAATTGAGGACAGCTGTCACTCTGAAAGAAGTTAATAGCGCTGGCAACCTATTCACAAAGTCTGACCCCGCAATTTTTCTGCCGAAAGAACGGAGAGCTTGTGAAAAATTTTAGAGAAGAAAAGGTGACAAAGGATGAATTGAAACCGACCTCGGCAATCTGGTCCTGCTGGATCTCAATCTCGTTGTTCTGTTCATTGACGAAGTTAAAGAGAGCAAAGTTGCGGTCCTCCACCTCGATGAACTTGTGGACCAGCTTGTTGAGGTCTGTCTCCTTGGTGATCTCCGCGATACGCTGGAAGGCTGCCTCGTACGCCTCGATGGAATCCTCCTGGCGCTCGCGGCGAAGTTTCTCACCTTCCTCAGCCTCTGTGAAGTTTTCAAAAACAACAACATTAGGATTCAGTTCAGAAGAGGTCAAGGTCCCAAAAAATATGAACACATCTTGTATCTTTGTATGTAAACTACTTTTTTTTTCTGATCTGATCTGTTTTCTGATGTGATTGCTGTTATTTCATTTCTGGAGGTCCATGTAAAAAAATGGTGATCCTCATAAAAGCAAGCTTAATCACAGAGGGAAAACAATCCTAAACTCTGTATTGCAGCAATACAAATCGCCAGGCATGCACAACCATTAGCACATCCACATCATGCAACTGTGCTTAACTGGCAGCGTAATCTTCTGCTAAAACAAGCAGTACCAACTTGTTAAGCGGCAGTATGGAATAAGCCTTTTGCCAGTTAAATGAGAATAAAATCTGGTACACTGAGTTGTCTGATTGCACATAAACATAACAATTTGAATTCTCCAGACTAAAGACACTGTTGCTATAGCTCATGATTCGGAGCAAGCTTTTGCTTAGCGACCGCCATCTTTGAAATGGACTGGTTCCTTTATGCCCTTCTTATCCATTGAGAACAGTGTAAAAGCTTGCCCCAAATCACGATGTATAGCTATAATGCCTTTAGTATGGAGAATTCAAATTGTGATGTTCGTGAGAATTGGAAGAATTCAGTGTACCAGATTTTATTCACATTTCACTCACAAAAGGGGTCCTTATTGGGCCCTGCTGGTAATCAGTGATCACTGGATTGTCATCACATCCATTCTGAACAAATATTGAAAAAATTGACAAAAAGTAATACCGTACACCACTACTCATTAAAAATCGGCGAATCTCACCTCGCTTCTGTCGCAGCGCCACCAGCAGTTCATCCTCCTCGCGCTCCTTGCTCTTGACCGTCATGAACTCCCGCAGCTTGCGGTCGTGGTCAATGATGCGCTGCAGCTCCTTCATCTCCTGCTGGTGCTGGGCGCAGTCCTTGTCTGCCTTCTCCTTGAGTAGGATCATCTTGGCCTGGGCCTCGTCCCGAGCATCGTAGGCCTGGGTGGACTGGTCAATGACCTCTCCAATCTCCTGCCGAAGTTCCGTGAGTTCCTAGAAAAAGAGAGATACAGAAATGTTGACCTCGAAACTCAAATCGATAAGGATGGTATTGTTTATAATGACGGCGTGTGGTAAAACCAGGGGGAAATTGCATCAAGCTGCCGAGTGCAAAACGATGCTACGAGCAGAGAAAAAATGCTCATAAATTCTGATCACCAGCCAAAGTTGCCATACAAAGTATATCAGTTGAGACTGGTCCTACGCTCATTTTGCTCAGCACAAAAATCTGCAAAGCCATGTTTGTATGCTTTTCCAGCTCAGTGACACTAGGCCCGGGAAAAGCCACAAGTAAAGCATTATTTCCATATGGTTGTTTGTAATGCAGACGGTCCGCAAGACATCAAGATGCAGACAGTCGCGGAAAAGATGCTGTGCAACATCATTCCACCCAAAAAAAAATGGCATCTGAAACTGAGAAAATTTTCGCAAAAAATGCCTTTCTTAGGTGGAAATGTCACCTCTTGAAGCCAAACTGATTCTCAAGTTTGATGTAATTTGTGAATGGTCAGCTATTTTGTTGACGATTGGGGCTGCATATGCTAGCAATAAGGAGAAAATGGACAAAATGAGTGGTACCAAGCGAGAGAAAAATTGTTGTTCGCCCGTCATGCCAGCGTGCGTGTTTGTATTGGCCTACTCAGCGACTCAATGCAGACGGTCCGCAAAGTTGAACCGAGCTCAACTTTTGCCGATCCGTCTGGGGCTGGTTTGCATTTTACCGCGACACCTCCGTTTGGCATGTTTCCATTGGTCCACATTGCAGTTTGCATCTCGATGGCGTTGGTACACCATAAAATCAATCTCTTTTGGGCGAGGTGTGGTTCTTAAAAGTACCGGTGAGTGTTAACGCGTTGCTCTTTGCATTTCTTACGCCAATATGGAAACCAGACTTAAGGTTAATTTTGTTTTTAAAGAGGGAGAGTAGCTTGAAAGGATTTGCTAAAAATGAAGGAATATTTGAAGCCTTACCTTCTCCAGCTTCTTGCGGATGTTCTCGAAACGTGTGCGCTCCACGCGCAGACTGTCAATCTCCTCTCGAAACTTGGCGTTCTGGGTCAACATGAAGTTGAACTTCTCATTTGCCTGTTGTGAGAAAAATTAACATATTCAACAGAAAATTCAAGTTCATCAGAGACATTTAACAGCCCAGAACTATTTTCAAATTAACTTAACATTAATTAGTCCACAGTGCTTAACACAAATCACTTAGGTTTTTTAAGGTACATAGACAAATGCCTATGCGAGAAAACACAGAGACATTGCATATAATCTGAACATCATGCATTATGAATTTAACCTGACATTGTTCCAAATGAGCAACTCCGATATTTCCAGTTGGGAAACGAACCTTACTCCGTAAACTGCTCATGATTACAAAGACATCCGTTGCGAGTATAGACAATTCCGGTGACCATGGCAACGCCATCACTGGTTATTCACAGTAGCCCCCCTAAAATGGCGGTGAGCATTGTGACAGCTATTGTACAGAGCCACTGTTCTGTGACAGTAGCTCCATGCCAAACCCAACACAATGCTTACCACCATTCAAGGGGGCCATCCAGAGTGTCCAGTGAAACATCAGTGGATTCGACTATACGTGTGAAATTTTGAGTTTGAATTGACGGAGGGTGTATTGATGGTCATTAAAACTCACATTCTTGAAGCATTGGTCTGTGCACTATGTGCATGTCTCAGGGAAAAGTCAGCAATTTTGTCCAACATGTCCACAAGAACAATATGTCAAAATTTGTGAAACTGTCAAAATGATGACACAACAGCAGCATAAAACCCTGAAATGCTTAGAACAATTAAGACAATGTTTCAGTGACTATACCGGAAACAATGGTACTGCAGGAATCCCCCCTTCCCGGACCCCAAGGTGTTTTAGAGTGCAGCATCAGTGAGTTTACTGTTTACTACAACTGTGGGGGAGCATATAAGCAGGCGGCAGCTTTTGGTGACGGTATATCAACGGACCTGGTGCAGTCGATTCTCCTTCACGCGGATGGCCTTCTGCGTCTTCTGGGTGTGCTGTGCGCTGGCGTGCACACCGCCCATCTCGCGGTGCTGGCCGCGGATCTCTCGCTCCTTGGTCCGTATCTTGTCTTGAATCTCACGCTGCTGGTCTTTCTCTTCCGTAATCTTCTGGTTGTAGTCATCTGGAGTACGGAGGTTTGGAAAACAAAATTAGCAATTGCTGAGGAAGTTTGAGGGCCCTACATCTCAGTCCTAGCAGAATTTTACCCTTTTTGCCATTAAGAAAGATTCTGCTAAGTTCGAAACATCAAGCCTCCTCTGCGGCCAGCAAGCAGTTTGCATATTCTATTTCAGATATAAATTTGCTTAATGCAATCAAAGTTTTAATGGCATTTCTAAGGTTTGATATTCACTAACTCAAAATGTATCCAGCAGAACATGGGAAGTAGGAATACTGAGAAACACGTAGCTGTCAAGTTGGTAAAGGTGACACTTTGAACAGCCAACAGTAAAAGTGCCAAAAGTCAGTTCAGTTGAAGGCTATTTCAATTTTCCTTTTAAAAGAAGGAAATATGTCCGATCATTCAGCAGCAAACTCCTACTCCTGAATTCTCAACATGATGATTTGTTATAAAAACTATTAGAATTAAACTTTTACTAAAGCAGGCATATGCAACCAGAAAGATACAACTTCAGCTGATGTTAAGTGGGCTGATCTTCTTGACATTGCAAGAATGTTGAGTGCTTTCCAAAGTCTTGAGGGAAAGAGACGAATCCAAAGGTACTTACTGGGATCTGAACCTGCAATTTCCTGTTCATAAGTTAGGGTCTAAGGAGTCTCATTGATACCACTATGAGATCTTCTGGCTGATTTCGCTCCTTCGCTTTAAAGAATGTAATGCTACATGCGATATGATACAGATTCGGTGGTCAACAGTAGCTTCCTTACCTCGAATGGAGCAGAGCTCGGTCAGCCTGTCAATGTTGTTGCTGTCCCTCGCCTGGTTGGTCTGGCTGTCGGACAGGTACAGATCTTTGTTTAATTCCTTCTTTTCTGCTTCCAGCTGACTAATCTCCGCCCTGTTGGGAATGAACGTTCAAAAGCACTTTGTATTACAACATTCAAAATACATGTAGAAAGACATTACACAACCAGGCCATAAAAAGTAATGGCAATTACATGGTATTTCATAAAAGCTCTTTCATTAGAGGAACAAACATACATGTAAGTTCACTTTTACTGCTACCCCTGATCGCTGGGCCAATAACAGAGTCAATTCTGAACAAAAGGTGGCATGATGGTAACAGTTTATCACTGTATCTGTTGGCTATAATCAACTAGGAAGATAACCAGTCTGGCCTCAACGGGCCGTAGAGAAGTAAGTTACTGCAAAGTGACTTGCCCTGGAACATAAACAACTGGATTTCCTGAAAAACTGATGACCATTAGTAAGCTGAGACAAGGATTACGGACGAACAAAAAAAAGACCAACTTGGGACTTACAGTTGTCGGCGGATCAGATCCTGAGACTCAATGCTGTAGGCGTTCCGGTCTCCTTCCATGATCCGGTACTGCCGCTGCAACTTGGCCAGCTCGGTCTCGGCTGTGGAAAAAATTGAGGATTAGACAGTGAAGTTAACCAGTAGCTTGGTGACATGAATCCTTACATAAGAATATTGTTCTACATATTTTTTGATGCCCCAATACCCCCCCAAATAGCTTGAACATCCATGGTATCTGCAAGTTTTATTTCTAATCCGATTTTAAATTGACCATGTAATAATAGACTTAAAGAAAGGATTATATTCCATGTAATTTTGGCATATGAATAAGTCTGATCGTGAACTTACCCATCTGCTGGTCAGCATCAATGTCGCTGATGTCTGACCGCCGACTGGCAGATCTCTGTCCTCCTCGTGGCATGGTGGTTGGACTCTGGACGGTTTGAACTGGAAGGTTGGAATAAGGTTTGGCTTTTGTTCTAGAATTAAATCAAAACATCAACATGATCAATGATTCGACTTGGTCTTCATGCCAATCATGGTCTTCGGCCTAACACAAATGGCAAATTCAAAGCTGTCTCTTATCCTCAAATAAGAACTCGAATTTTAAGCAAGAAACACATAGATCATTACCCCTGTTCCTTTCGTCGTCGTTTGAGGATATTTTGACAACTGACAAACGCAACGCCACAAATGTTAGGCCTAATCATGGAGGAATGTAATGTTCCGCAACAGACATGACAGATCGGATAACACCAAAGCATGCAAAGTTAATTTGAAGCTTGCAAAACTATTTCTCGGTAAATGCATTTCCTTTTCCACACTTAAGGGGCCTAATCTTTATTGTAGATACATTTCTACATCACTAAAAAACCATTTAAATGTTCCAATCATGGCTCCAATTAACTATCACTTCCTTACCCTCTTTCTCCGCTACGAACTTCGTTTTGGTCTCGCTGTAATAATGTCACTTGTAGTCTAGTAATATAAACCACCTCAATCAATCATGCAAATACACGGCGAGCGCACTGTTTTGATACGTCGTCTGGGTTACAAAGGGCGCCACCACCACCATTTCTTAAAACGTTGCTGTCAAACGACGACTTCGTCCACAACGGCGCCGTCTTCGACACGCACCCCGATTTTCGGAAACCTCGGCCTAACATGGGTCGATTTTATTGGAAAAAACGCACAATGTATGCAACAAAACCAGAGATTGGAATCTTTGCATTTGATCCGAAATTTTAAAGGCCTGAAATGGTAGCAGGGTCAGAGACGAACTGCAGACGTAGCCTAGTTTTGAGAAGGGCGATTATGCATGAGTGTCCCGCGTGTTTCGTATCACTTCTAAAAATATTCATAAAACTCTTCAAGGTTTATAACTAATACCTCTTGCTACTAAAACTGGAAATTCATCAGTAAAACAAACTGGTTTCATTACATTTAGTCTGTATTCTGAAACCACAAACAAAGGAAACTAAACATGAACTAAAAAAGGAATTAACAACAAATCTGCTGTTCAGAGAATAATTAATCAGTACTGAAAAAATCCATGCTACATTGTATGCCGCCCCCTTGCAGAGATTATTTCCCGCATTTAGTGAAAGTTTAACCTTCAAACCTGTTGACTGTGAATAAACAACCAGCGGATTTAACGAAAGAGGATGCTTTGTGACAAACATTTGCATCAATAAATCACAAACATAATCTTCACAAGTGGAGGAATATTTCACATAATTGTAATTAAGACATAGGCCTATAAAATACTTTTCCAAACTTTAAAGAAATTAACAACTGTAAAGATATTGTAGCATGCAATGACACCCCCCCTATTATGGACCCAAACCTTCAACAGCGAATAACAAATTAAAGTTAAAGACTGCAATCAAATTTACACCCTTAGCGTAGATGTGAAAACTTTGATTAATGGCATTTTGGGCATGGATCTTGTAAATAATACAAGTCAAGGGAATATAAAATTTTAACCTCAATTCACTGCAACCAATGAATCTGTGTTGACCAGAACAGAATTGCTGTTTCTTCATTCAAACCCCGAGGCAAGTTTCATCATTTGAAATGTGTGGCAAATTTGCACACCAAGAAATGCCCAATGCTCATCTTTGTTCATTGAACAAATGACCTACTATTGTGCATATCAAATTCTCCTGAGCAACTGCGTAAAATCTAGATGAGAAATCGACTATTCTTACAAACCCTAGCTGAAAAATCAACTTTCAAAACTATAAGCCAAGACCCACTGAAGTTCACGGATGTTTGTTTTTATATTGCAAATAGGCAGTTTCCAGTAATTTCAGGTAATAACTGGCCTTCTGTTTTGAGACAAGGTGTAAAATTACTCAGATGGGCTGATACATATTTCAGATCATTAATTTTGGACCAAAGAGGACCTTTGTAAATTTCAAGCATCTAGCTTAGCCAATCCGGAAAACTCTTTAAAAAAAAATAACCTTTGATTAGTTACCAAGGTTGAATCTGTTTACCGTTAACCACTTCACAAATCAGCACACACTGGAAATGTTACACGTCAGCCAAAGGAGTATTCGGGAACACTAATTCTATCATTTGGGCTCTAGGACCAATGAAACTTGATATTTTTCTCGTCAGCCAATCACAGGTTGCGTACAGTGCAAACAGACACAATGAGCCAATCAGATCAAAGCACATACATCTCTTAATCCGACACTGCAAAAGCTTACCAACTTGAATCATCCGGTGAGTCTTGTATTTGAAACGATTAGGCCATCTTTTCAGATATGTATAGCACTTTTCAAAGACATTAGCCATTCATTCGATTACGCTGCTTTCAACCACTCACTAAATGGTCACCAACTCGCTTACATCAACTTAGCCCATTAAAAATGCTACAAGTATAAAGGTAAAACAGGACAGAATATGCATTATATAGTTCAGACTCGGCACTAATTCAGACAACGCAGGAAAAGTAAAATACCCTCGAATATGAAACCTGCCGTTGGATTCAGTTTAACTGGATCAAAAAAAGACTATAATGGAAACAAAACTATTTTTCATCCACGTGGCCAGCGAGTATAATGCACATGGGGATGATAAACTAACAATAAACTTTAAAGGACCTAATGCCCAGAATCTAACACCCCTAAAAGGTTAATTTACTCCCCCCAACTCCCCAAAAGGACGTGTCTATGATGAAAATCAAGAATTTAATTCAATTTAATCAGCAGAGTGGGCTGAATGCTGGGGAAAGCATTTTTTTCTCCAAGACTGACAAGCAAGCTGGCTGACTGGAAACAGTCGGGTGGGATTTATGTGGGCGAGTGTCACATCATTCGCAAATATATCTATTACCATCAGCCTCTCTACATGTGTATCCTAAACACTTGCCATTCACCGGGTTACCTCCATTGAGTCCACTCTAAAAAATAAATACGGCGCCCTCGGGTCTGTTCTAAAAACTGTGGATGTGAAGTGAGTTGGGGGGGGGACAGCAGAGGGAACTCCGCAGATTTCAGTCTCCTTCCTGTCCTTCACTCTTTGCTCTTGGCAAAGTTGACCCGATAGAGCCTGTTGAGCTGTTCCAGGAAGATGAAGGTGAGGACGGTGTGGGGGCCCAGGCGGGTGTAGTAGGGCGTGAACCCCTTCCAGAGACTGAAGAAGCCCTCCTTGCCGATGGTCCTTCTTAACACGTCCTGAGGACGAGGGGAGGAGAAAACAGACAGATACAAATGCCAAGGTAGATGAGGGCATCTTTTTATCAAAATCTCAGCTTTATCTCTGTCTGAAGAGTTAGCTTTCATAAAATAAGATAAATTATATAATATCCTGAGAATTTTTTGACGTGAGAGACGTTTTTAACAACATAAATAACACTGTATCTTTTTAGAACTGACTTCAAGACATTTGATATTGATAAACTGGTGAAACAAATGACAGCAGCAGAAAATAAAAATGAGAACTTACAATGGCACCGGAATACTCTGGTTTGCCGTCTATAATCCTCATGTTCTGAATTCTGGCGCAGAAAAGTGAAAGAAGACACTTTTTTAGTGGCAATTCCTCAACTTTTTTCAAAAGTAGGATGTCAAAGCAACGCTCATTTAAGGCCATTATAACTGTCAGCTCTTACCTTGTTTTTGCAATATCTACCGGCATCGATGCGATGGTTGTGACTAGACCACTGATCATGCTTGCTCCAAAGTGGCACAGTATGTTATCTTGGAAGTAACCTGTTGTCAAGGAGACACAAACAGGCGAAGAATCGATTTTCAATACGGCGGGCTTTCAACATGACCTGTTGCCCAGGTCTTGACTTTTCGAAATGAAATACGAAGAGCAATGTATAATTCAAGGGCTATAAAGCTTTCCCATATTCAACTGCCTGAAATGGTTGTCTACTAAGTACCTGCTGCTTAATTATAAAAATGGGCAGTGTTTCGAGAAAGAACAGATGAAGTATTCTTAGGCCGTTTTCCAATACTCAACTTCGTCTCCGTCTCAGGCTTGGTGTAGGAAACCAGTCCCCGATTGTGGGCCTGAAGCGTTTAACTGAAATTGAAGTACTGTAATGTTTGGCTCTTTTGCATCTTACTTGATGTTTTGTGGCACTATCAGACTTCCTATTGCGCTTACAACCTCAAAGTCAGGAAGTAAAAATAACAGTTGAAGCCTCAGATGGAGCCCAAGCCGAGTATTGGAAAACGGCCTTAGATATGAGTTGATCCCAAAGACCCCTCTGCCTCAATCGATTACCTGTGCCCAGGAGAAATTGCTTGGCTTGGGAGTAGGAAGCAAGCTGCGCTGCGTTGACCACCATGGCTCTGGCTATGGTGGGACCGCAACCCTAATTGAGAGTGACGTGGAAGAAAAATAGAAATGAATGGACCGGACGCGGGGATTGCTTCCCACAATGCTATGGAGTGCTGGAGTTTCACTATAGAGGTCTTGCATGGCTGCCATCTTGCAGGCCAGTGCTTCTGTTCCACAGGGTATGCACTAAGGAGATTACCCTGTGGAACAAAAGAAATGCCCTGCACAATGGCTACCACGCAAAGCCTAAACAGTGCCGACCTCAATCATCTACTCAAAGCAGGTTTTCAGGCAAACTGTCAGTCCTTCACTTGGCTGAAGTACACTTACCCTCCATAGTGTTACAAGGCCTTCTTCCCTTGTTATCCTAGCCAACGCGTTGAACACACTGGTGTAACCTCTTCTCTCATTGGCAGGTAACCTTTCAAATTAAAAGAGAAAACAAGTAGCTAACTAACCAATCAAAGCATCCCTTACATATGAAGGTGACTGCTTATTGCTGGAACGCTGTCAGGGACAAGTGAGCCGAGTCCTGGATTTGAATGGCAGGCATGCAATTCAGATTAATTCGAATGGACAAATCGCAGATCAGTAAGCCTTACGGCAGGGCAGCCCACAAAAACCTCTCATAAAAGAAACACTGGTCATATCTAGACATGCACTGGACAGGTCTGGCGAGAGTACATTCGCAGGACCAGAAAGTGGTCTACCTGCCATCGGATGTCATTCTAATGAGGGAGATTTCGGCTGGAGTCCCGACAAAAGCCCCCGTTGCTCCAGCCGTCAAACCTGGAGAAGGACAAAACAAAGTGTTGGACAGTTTAACTGGAAAACAAGTAAGTTATTAGAGTATCGGATGTTTTATTAATAATATGAATAGTAATATTAAACGGATCTTGTTGACAATCAACTGCTATTACCTATTACTGCCTTCATGAAGAAGTTTGGTGGTTTTCCGTCAGGCCTGCAGAAAGAAGGGTCAAAGTAGAATGAATACAATTCTTCAATTACAACGGGGTTTCTTTCTCCCAAGCTCCATGCTAAAACACCTCCATTCATGAGATCTCTGAGGCGTTGTCAAGCAACGTGTCTTCAACAGAATGGCCACACATGCGCCTCACTCGATCAATCGTCCCTGCCTTAAGCATGTCAAACCCCTTCCAGAAAGGTGAGGCAACAACTCACCCGGACACCATGTCAAACAGGGTGGTGTAGATCCCCAGCCTGGTGGTTGTGTAGGTGGCTTGACGGAGCAGACCTGCTGACAACCTGAGGAACCCCCCCCAAAAAAAACACAACTGTAATAAGCGATTACTGTTAAAAATGTTCCGAGCTGATGTTGCTTTGGCTCTTTATCCCTTTTTCCCTATTAAACACTTGGGTCAGATTGGTGAAATGACCACTTGACAACTCACTGGTCGATTCTGCCTGGTATCCAGGCCACATTTTGAATACAGATTACCAGGGAATATCGACCAGTGGTCAATAAATGGTTGCCACTCAAAATGCTTGCTTCCTGAACGATGCAGTTGATATCAAAGTTAGTTTTTTCCTAACATCTTCCTGGTAGAAACCTCGATGCTAACTTGTGATCGTATCCTCCAAATGAGTCTTCAGGTCACATTTTGGATAATCCTGTTTTAGAACGAGCAAATGTCGTTCTTTGTTTTGATGTAACAGTCATTTTGGCATTCCAAGGAATGGTAATATTAAACGGATCAATGAACAATTTCCGGGGGAAAAAAAATGTTGTGGGTGATTTATACTGTGTGAGATTGTCTTGAAGGCCTTTTGCTCAAAACTTGCTCTGGTGACTCGTGACTCATTTGTTTGGTTGGATCATAATTTACCCTCCTCCCTAGGCATTTTACACGAGTGAACAGATTTCCCTGATGAATTTTGACACAAGAAACAGTAAGACTGCCATTTCAATGCTGCCAGAGAATCGTACCCATTGTACATGCCCAAGAATCCTTCATTGGTTATGATTGCTCTGATGGCATGACCGCTGGTTTTGTACTGTCTGGATGCACCGCCCTCGCCTGTTGAAAGCAAGAAAATGGATGATTTGGAGAGACAAGAACCTATCCAGATGCAAATCTGACTAATTCATCTCCCCAAAATTTGAGATATATGATTTTTAAATTGTTTGGGGAAAAACTTCAAAAAGTGTGATCTAAAGACAGTTTCAACACAAATTAAACAGGTACCATATTCCAAAACCTAAAGACATTTACCAGCTACTATTCAAACCCGTGAAAGTAACAGTTAACAGGTCACGATACACAAGTGGCCTATTTTATGGCCTGGGTCATCCAAGTAACTGAATTTCCTTTGAAAAATCCAAATTTTCAGCGAGATGTTAGCATTTACTTTTAGTTCTGACTATTTGCCAATGACAGATTGCTGTGCATAAGTCTAGTCTGGGTTACCAGCATATGTAGTGTACAAAATGCTGGTAGCAATGGGATTAACAATAAAATACGTGCTGTCTTTATGTGCACAAAATATCCGGGTTCAACGGTACACAACTTACCACTCATTTGCATGCGATTCTTCACCAGATCTAAAGGTTGCACAAAGACAGTGGCCCCCATCCTGTTCAAACGTGATAAACATTACTCAGTTCTTCCTCATGGTGCTTTTTAAGTTCCTTTTTTTCTTTCCAAACCAAATTCTAATGAACATCCTTTGTTTAAAATTAAATCTTATATAGAACTGCAAGGCATGGACATGGAAAGTGTTCCATACACGGACACCACTTGACATCCCGTGCACAAACCCTATGAAACTGGCCTGAAAAATTCAATTTTTTTTCTAAGTAAATGACTTCGTATTTTCCCTCCTAAATTGAACTTTTCTGGACACGTCTTTTGCTTTCTGGTGGCTAATAGGTCACTGTAGGGAATTACTGGTGTCTTCCCCTGGACATACAGGTACTGCAGTGGATGATTTTTAGAGACAATACAAATACAGCCCCAAACCACTCCAGTTTTCATTCACAGTCTTGGTATTGGTGCTGTTCGGTGCAATCCTGAATCCAACCAAGGCCTATCCAAAGTTACTTTGTCTTTGAACATGTTGAATGAGATCCATTCATAGTGCATGTACTACTGCAGTCAGCAGGAAATTTAAGCAAGAGTCCAGGAATCAGGTCAACTCGTAACCAGGTAAACTTGTATCCCAAACTCCAACCCAAGTCAACTCGTACGCAAGTCAAGTCGGACTCCTACGCTGGTCATCTTGTTCCCACGTCAACTTGTACCCCAGCAAATTCGTACCCAGGACCATTCGTACCCAGGACAACTTGCACTCCATACAATTTATTTGATTTCAGTACTTAAAAGGAATTTCTAAAGTGAAGGAGAGGATTGTATAATGTAATTAATCAGAAATACAAAAGTGAATTTTCCTCAGTGTTTCATTTATTTGACGTATAAGGAGAGATCATAATACTGGTAAGGAGAGATCATAATACTGGTAAGGAGAGATCATAATACTGGTAAGGAGAGGATTGCAACATTATCCTTGAATATACTCGTAAAGCAAGTGTTTTTTTATTCAGAAAATCTCAGGTGCTATCAAATGTCAGGTGGTGTCAGAGTCCAGATTGAGCTGAATAATCCAATGCCCGTAAATTACTAAACAACAATCCTACTACTAGGTCCTATTAAAGTATTATTACTATTTACTAAGCACTATTCGTAAGCCCAACTACATTATAAGTATGGACCGATACGGATCACGATTATGACGGTCAAACACAGCCTGGCATGAAATATTTTATGGCAAGGGCCTGCTGCTACACTGTTGCTACAATGCTAGCCTCACTATGGCATGCTAATGTACAGAGTACGTTAGGCTCAACGCCTATGCCTAGCCTATGCAGCAATAATCACCTGATTACCGGCAATTAAATTTGTAAAAAGCAAACTTACAGGCCGAGCAATTATAAAGAATCAACTCACTAAATAGCCTGTGACTAGTCAATCAACCTCACTTACCCAGCTAGACCTCCATAGAGGAATTTCACTGGTTTGGGAATCTGCACTGGCGGGACGGGGGCCTTCGGTTTTGCATTCGTGGACGTCGCCATCTTGAAATGAGATTACCCCTGACTGCAGAATTTAGAACGTACAGTTCAACATTATAGGCCTTCACCCAAACCTCAGCTGGTCAGTCCATGGAAGTCCTTCCACCATGGTCAGTCCAAAGGGTAGATGTTACTTCTCAAAACCACTATCAACGCCACAGGTCGATTTGGAAAGGAGGTCGCAGGAAAACGAGATCGGTTTAAAAATAGCAGATATGAACAGCCCTATCAGAGATAATAGGTGTCGAGTAGTGATAATATGATAGGTTTTTAAGATAAATTACTCCGGGACCGTCTTTCCTCTACGCCGTATAAGTTACAACCCTTGGCGCAAAGGCCACAGGTCGATACGATGTCAATTGGAGGATACATAATAGTATCTCTGGGGTTATTTTTGTCCGGGAGTGTTTGGAAGGTCTATGCATGGTGATTGCTTGTAGGAATGGAGAAAAAAAGAGAGAAAAATGATATTTCTGGTCTAGGGAACATTCCCACTACCACGCCCATGCACGAAGTTCGTGCTGTGCTTCGTACACCGTGTAACTGGGGAACACCTTAAACATCGCAGGTCGATTTGGAACAGAGGAGAAAGAGATGTCAGAAGTTGAAAACTTGCCGGAAAGACGACATATCTTTAATTTTTTTCGAGTTGTTTTATTTTCCTTTGAGGCATTCGATGATATTACTATTATTAAATGTCCATGTTTAACCATTTTTATCTAGTGCCGGTAACTTCGAACAGTTACGGTGAAATTATGAGAAAATCAAAATTATATATAGGGAGACTTTTCCGTCGACCTGCACGTGGTGTTTGACGTGGTTGTTGGCCTGTTGAATGGAGTATCACAACAGCCCAGGGCAAAAGTATCAACTCAATTGTAATGTCGTATTTCAAAGTTGAAGACAACTTCCCCAAATACTGTTACTTCGTTTATTTGGCTCCTTTTATGGAAGACACAACTCCGCAAGCCACCAAGGCCTACAATTTCCCAATCGCCGACCTGTAGTGTTAAATTCGAGATAATGCTTCGGTCAAACCAGTAACAGAGTTCATGGCTACAAACCCACAGGCGAAAATTAATATCTAGCACCCATGAACGTATCTACACCTGTAATTAACAAAACTCCACGTGCAATTTCTCTGTCGACTTGGCTTCTTTCCAGGCAAAGTACGGTATACCCAGGCGAACCGCATACTTCTGCAGTCAACCTATAGCGTTTGGGATATTTTTTTGGCGGCACAAGCACAGTTTGTGTGTAGTTTTCAATGATTATGCTAACAACGAAAGGTGCACAGGGCTTGTGAGAATTACTCCTTACTCAGTTCACCGCCAAGGAAAATCAAGAACAAGTGAGTCGTCAGCGGCCCTGAACCAATAATCGACCTCAGTGTGGCGTTTGAGATGATTTGATGTGATTCACCGGTGAGGGCGCTCTCTAGACGCAAAGCGGAATCCGCCCCTCGACATTTTTCCAATATCGTCGCAATGCAATATTTTCAGAAGTTGAACCTTTACGAGTTTTAGAGTAACTCTTCTTGGTCATTTTGACACCAATTCTGCGAAAACTGAACATACCGTCCTTAAAGCAATGTACACTTTTTCCACTGTAATACTCAGATCACGCACAATGGCACGCATGCAGCCTTGAATTTCAAATAACCGTAACAAAACCATACATTGATTAAAATTCAGTCTTCACCTTTGTAATGATAAGGTATACCCAGCAAGAAATGAGACCGAGGGGTACCCCCCAACATGTCCAATCCCTATACACATTCCAGACTATTGTTACTTAACACATCCCCCAAGATGTCTGAAAGGAATTCCCCAGATTCCTGCGAGACAATGACCAACACAAAGCAGGGGGGGTTCTCTCCGTCTCATACCTTGCTGCATATGAGGTGTTCGAGAAGTAACATCTAAGCCTGGTTCCCTAACCAAAGATTCCCTGACGACTCTTTCACATAATCATTAAATCAATTAATAATCCCCATCAAAAAGAGTGTATATGCTTAAAAAATTCACGGTGAGGATCCGAAAACGCTGACAGCTCTTTGGTGAAAGTTTGCTGGATTTCGCGCATGCGTATTATGATTTCTTAGCGGTATCTGGGTTTGGGATGTTGCATAAATTAATCTTGGAGATTGATGGGCCAACGTCTGAACTCAGAAATATTCCTTAAGAAAATGTTCAGGGGGCAGAACAGAGGGAGGGGTTTTGTTTGAATTTATTACAGACACCTACGAGCTCGTTTTAGTCTTAATATTGGTGATTCGTACTATTAAATTTAGAGCTGTAGGAATTAAATTTCTTCCCGGGTAATACCCGTATGTGTCAATAATGCAATGGAATGAATCGACTGCGGGAGTAAGTGCAATACGAGTAATGAAAAGTGTTCCAAATTAATGGATTCCATTAATTTTGGAAACTCTTCAGAGCCCAGGACCTTTTCCATATTTTAATAAACTTATTCGCAAGCATTAATAACAAAACAGAAGAGGACGGAAAACAGTGGGATTTCGTTTTCGGTCGTTATTTGCGTTTTTTCTTTCTTACAAGCAAATTTTGACACATAGAACAACACATTTCGGTTTGCACCCTGACATTGTAATACAAAAGGGTTAGTTTGATGAGCCTAGATCTGCCAGCGAATTCACCTTCGACGCCAAATAACCACACTCCACACTGGTTTTGTTTTTATCGTGTTTACTTTTTACTCAGATACCGAGCTCATAACTACGTCATAATTACTTTACAAAAAATGAATAAAACTGAACAAAAAAACAGGCAAGGCCATTTATAAGCCTATTTCCTTTCTTAAAATTGTTTGTTACGTCTTTGGTGAACACATCCGGGCTTCAACATAATACTGGTCGATGTGTGTTCCTTTAATCCTATTTGATAGGCAAATGGGTGTCTTACCGACAACTCGAGCACATCAAGTTATATTCGACACATTCAAGACATGGCCCATGCTTGGCAACTAATTGAGAGAGAGAAAAAAATCCACGGTGTAGTACGGGAATGGCGCGATTTGTGGGAGTTTATTCCTGCATCTTTTGGACTAATTTGTCAGAGCTTCTCGGCAGAAAATGACAGCAGCACCATGAAATTACCCAAGTCAAACTACGGAATGGTGGGTTCCTTTCTCCTCGGTGACTTGGAGAAAATTCTCGCACCTTGTTGAACTGAAAACCTTGATAGGGACAACACAACGTATCAGACATATCTATGAGATGGCACTCAGGAAAAGTGGTTGATGTCAAACGACGACATAATACAGATTGAAGCTCCCGTTGCCTTTGTTCGGAGGTAAATGGTTCACTCAAGCGGTGACAATTCGCAAGACTCACGGGAGGGGGGGGTTTACAGCGGAACCGCCATAGAGCCAATCAAAGAAACCATGATTTGAAAATGTGGTCATCTTGCTGTCAGCGTGGAACTACACTACCTTTTCGATGGAAGAGAAAAGGAACATACATCAACCCGAACATTTAACTCACACACGTAGAATATGATACGGGATCTACAGTACAGTTTTTTTCCTTCAGTACTACTATCTTTGCAAACCTACTTCTATAACACTTGCTCTTCGTTTAAAACAGACCAAAAATTGCCCGCAAGTTAAAAAAAAAGCCAAAAACTATTAGAACATAAAAACCCTAGCATGATTGGCAGTTGACAGATATCTTTTGAAAAGCTATCTTACAATAATCAAGTAATGTCGCTTGTGTTAAAGATGATTCGACGAGCAGGGCGGCGGATTTTCAGCGAAACGATGGCCACTGGTTAACGCACATTCGGAGACCATGTCTGTCCGACAACCCCCCCCCATTAAAGAGTACATCTGATTTTCTTTGGATATACTGGAACATATGCCACTGTCACTCACTCCGAAGAATTCCACAAGTTCTATACACCCCATCATTAGAATTACGTTATTCGATCCCGCCCTGGTAAAATGTAAATTACCCAATAAATAGGACTTCAAAAGTAACACAGGTTTATGATTTTTTCCTATTTAAAACAAAATCTAAACAAGTATTTACATTAAACATATAAAAAACATGCTTTTCTACACTGATAAGAAGAGGACCGTGTTGCAACTCAAACCTGTTGGGACACTGTGTCTGTGGGTGCTTCGTCGGGGGGGGGAATCTTACAACAAAGTCAACATACAGTCCGATCCATTAACATACGCACCCCCCCCTTTCTAACAGCTATATATTTACAGTGCCGGTAACCATCTAAGCGTTACAGCGAATACAGATGTCACAAACATAACTTTTGGCAAATTCTTTTCACATGAGGTTGGCCACTGAAGTACCACTGAATGTGTGGCTTCATTCCTTTCATAAACAATGGTGCGCGTCTACGTCCAAGTACTGGATCAAAATTTTTGGTTTTTCCCAGATCGGATGAAGGGAGTGATTTAAAAACTCCCACACACATCTTAGGAAAATTTCCCCCCCCCCGTCTGGAAACTCTGTTTTGCACCAGATAGTACTGAAGATGGTCAAGGGCAAAACCACTGAGCTAAAAATCACTTTTTGCATCTCGACTCTACACATCATTTATGAAATACAATGTGCATTATCATAATTACAAATACTGATTTTTTTCTTAATTACAAAAAAAAAAATCTAAAACAAAACTGACAATTTTCAATTCAAAATTTGCTGACATTAATTGAATATTATTGAATACAATTAGACATGTACAATTTCTATATCCAATCACACGTAGTAAAAACTTGATTGATGTTTTTTCGTCCTCTTCTGGACAAGTTGTAATTAAAAAAAAAGAAAGTTGTGTCTGTAAGTTGCCAGAACAAGATTTGTTGTAAAAGAGAATACATATCTAAAAATGGCACGTACATGATTGAATCATCGTTTTACTCATAAAAATCATGGTGGATTTGTTTAAAGAAATTAATCAGCCCAAAAAAAAAACAGGAGCAGATAAACTACAGTTATATGCACTACTGAACTGAATGACCTTTGCGGTGGCCATCTTGGTCTTGTGCCAAGGTCAAGACAAACGACAAACTGGGGCACTTTTTCGTGGGTACCATGCTACTTCACATTTGGCTACGCTTTGGTTTCAACACATGTCAGGGCATTAACAGAAAGGTGGCCACAGAAAACAGATTCCACTTAAAGCAGGGCATTTCCGACAAATGGAGCTCGGGATGAATACCTGTGCGATCCTTGCCAGTAACGTCCAATCATTTTTGCGACATTACAAACCATTCCACTGCATGTACTCGCATGAATAGCGTGAACTTGTGCGACCTTAACAATGAAAACCTCACAACTTATCTCCCCCAACAACACTCACAAAAAAAAAAACCAACTTGTTTCGTTTCCTCAGTCTTGTGAAAAAAAAAGACACTTAGAAGAACCACAGCTTCAACACTTATTATCCTGTTTAAATAATACACTTTTGTACACGGCTAACACACATCATCCTGCACTGACACACCACTGAATTAATCTTAAATACAGATGCCTCGTCATTTTTTCCCTTTTTTCCCCCAAACTAACTTGAATACTTTGTGAATAGTTGCAAGTGCTCTTTCTGTCAGACAACAAAATTTACAACGGTTTATTTGCAGAAGGCATGACAAGTCACATAAATACATCGAGTTGGTGGCCATGTGGTGTTCTCACCTTTTTGCACTGCTTTCCTGCACGAATACCTGCGGGTACCAGTTATTGGTCCCAGACGTTTTGTCCAAGAGGGCCAAATGTACATAAATTACTCCCCCCCCCGACCCCCCAACTGGGGCAAGGGCTATATGCAACACGGCAGCTGAGGGCACATTGGAGTCTTCATTTTTCCAGCCGAGGAAAAGGCGTGCCAACTTGCGTCGTGACGCCGCCTTCCATCATGGAGTGCGTCAGAAAATTCCACGCTGGACACTGAAGACAAGCACCCTACAAATGACGCTAGTGATTATTGGAATATGATTCTACTGTGGTGGACTGAAGTGCAATTAAACAAGAGTCTCTGATCATTGCTGTTAGGCTGCCAAGCGGATGAAATACGATCCCGTAACAACCCCCAAAATGATTCCATTCACGGCACAGTGCGATGGGACAGCGGGTACACATTTTGACCTTTGCCCTCTTGTGCATAGTTCTGCAAGAGCGGCAAAAGGGCTGCGTGTGCGGGTATCAAAAAGCGCCCTCTACCGCCGCACTACATGAAATGAGTGAGTCTCACTCCAAACGCAAGGAAAAGTGAAGAGGAACGGAGGAAACGCAACAGGACAAACAGGACACTCACAGAAAAAACGTGGATACCTTCAGGTACGACAAAGACGACACAGGGTTGGGGGGTAACAACACAGAAAGAGAAAGATGACAGGGCTGCAGAAGCATCATTTGTGGGCAGAAATTTGAATGATTTGGGGGGGGGTTGGGGGTTGGAATTTTAAATGCCACTGTGTGGAATGTTAGACTCTCAAGTGTGACAGATGTTTAAAAATGGTCCACGTCCTGAAAAAAAAATAAAAAATTGGGCCGACAGCATTCGTTCTCCAAGCTTGAGTTCTATGCAACTACCGCAGCACAAGCAGATTTCAATTGAACTTTCTCCGGGATTTTTTTTTGGGGGGGGGATAGAGTGTCCGGAGAGAAAGAGTGAGAGACAGCAGGGGGGCTGGTCCGCCGACATAGTTTTTCTCTCTCTATTACCTTGTGGTCTCCCCGGCAACAAGGGTTACATTCTTGCTATCTCGCTGGCCTGTGCAAGCCCTGGAAGTGAGATGGAGACAAGAAAAGAAAGACAAAAAAAAAAATAGGGATGAGACCAAAGAGACCAGGCGCCCAGTTTTTCAGAGAGCTGCCACAGCAGAAGAATTTAGCTCAGCAGATTCGTCTTTTGCTTAGCAAATATGACTGGTTCCCTGCTAGTACCAGGGCACACCGCTTCCTGCTTTTTGCATGATAGCCGGCCTTTTGTTTCAGGCTGAGAGAGTTTATTTGCTCAGCAAGACTTTCTTTTTGGGTATCTTACACGTGGTTAAGTAAAACAGATTAACAGGCAAAAATCTCCATGTTGGTGCACATTCCCGATTATCAGATTTCAATCAGATTAACAGTTTCTGCTTAGCAAAATTGTTAGGGTTAGCAGCCCAGTAAAAATATGTAGGTGTCTAATTTACACAGTACTGCTGTTACTTCTGTGACAGAATTTTTGATTAATATATCACAAATGGCATTCCGGAAACACAGTGTCGGAAGGTTAAAAAAAAAAAGGTTAAACCAGAACTTTACTCAAGCAGCGGAATTTTGGCAGGCAAATGTGCACGAATAAAAAATAATACGACGACAGCAAAATAGGTAAGAAAATGAAACTGAACTGAAAATTTAGCGGGACAACTCACTAAGCAAAATATAGCGGGGTTACTTTTGAACAACTACCAGCAAAAACAAAATGCACTACATCAGTTAGGATGCCCAGAGGGCGGGGTTTCATGCCAAGTAAAAGAAAAAAAAAGTACTGCTGAGCTTGTTTGGAGGAGGAGCTTTGTTTTCTGTGTAATAGGCAGCTCTATGAAGTGGGCGACAGAAGAGAAAATGACATGCAGAGGGTGGAGACAAGACATGAAAATGAATGGGTGACAGGAGGACAAGGCATCAACAAGTGTACGCACGATACTTTGACCAGACAAGGTTTTGACCACACCCTGACCACACCCACCAGCCCCGCCCACCAGCCCCACCCTGCCCACCCGAACCTTCACATGACATCCACAAAGAATTCACAGGGATTACCCATGGCCATCCGGAAGGACTGCCTACTGCCTGATAAGTCCTCCGGCATCGTGCCCAGCGGCCTGGGCATGGGCACTGTGTGCTGGACGGGCCCCAGGCCCATCGGGGGCACAGCCTGGCTCATGGGGGGCAGCAGGGGGCCCACGGCGCTGCCGGCCAGGGCGGGGGTCGGGCTGGGTCCCGCTACCGGCCCGATACCTGTCATCTGGCCCATCGGCGGGGCAATGGCCCCGCCCAGGGGCATGGAGTTGACGGACATGGGGGGTGTGTCGCCTCGCAGGGACCCCTCTCCACGCATTGGCAAGTCGCCCCGTGCTGTCGACCGGCTGATAATCGACGTGGCGTCCGATTCGCTGCCAGAGCTACCTTTACTTCGGCCCTTCCGCTCCTTGTGGTCTTGGCTGTGGCCTGAACCACTGCTTCCTGTTATGGTTGCAATAAGAAACAGTTAGGAGCTCAATAAACCAACGCGAGGAAGGCTTGACACATAAAAAGGAACAAATTTCTTCCTGCCATGGAAAATCAATTGCAACGAAATGTCCTGCTCAAGGACACAGCCACCACAGTGCTGTTTTAGATTTGTATCACTGTGAAGTTTGTCCAGTGGAAGCCCAGTGCTTTTATTTCTACAACAGACCTCTACCTCTACCTCTTCTGCCAGAAGGCCGTGTCTGAAACGGGCTTCCAGAGCTATGGCTAGGTCTATTGTCTATTGTCCTCGCATTTCCAATGGAGCGAAGACCTAGACCTAGCTCCAGACAAGAGATTCGGATGCAGCCTGAGGCTGGAAGGAAAATTAGTCTGGTCCCTTTTTATCAATATGTGAGGTTGTATTACTATTGCCCAGTGTAATATTCGAGTCCTTCACAAGGCCAGTCACAAGGCCAGTCATAAGTGACAGGGTCGACAATGACAAAAGAATGCTTTTGTCACAGCTCATTTAAATGGCTTGTGAATTGGCTTAAGACAACATGACTTGTGATGGACTTAGAGGGACTTGCAGGGCCTTGTAATGGACTCGGATACAACACTGCTATTGCCAGTGTGTCTACAGGGAACAAGACAAAAAGGGCAGCATCGCCCTAGAGGTCTACACTGTCCCACAAAAGCTGAAAAAAAAAAAGAATAAAAAAAAAGGCCAGCTCACCTCCACTGCCGGCACTACCCACGCTCCCGTTCCCAAAGCTGGTGTAGCTGGCCGTGTCAAACTGAGAGTAGCCCATAGGCTGGTAGGCGAGGGGCGGGGCTGTGGGGATGTTGGGCGGCAGCTGACCAGGCGGTATCCAGTGCTGTGGGAGGGGCGCCAGGGTGTCCTTGTCCACTTCGGGAGGGTCATCGCCGAGGGACAAGGAAGCCATGTCTACAAAAAAAGAATGACAGACGTATTGCTTAGAGATGAGAACTTATCTCAGGAAGTTTTTCAGACTGATTTCTCTTAACCAGCACAAAATCAGCTCAGTGCTGGTTCGAGTCACCATTCCACTTGTTTTCTCCATTCTGATAGTGGAACAGAAAGTGAAGTGAAAGACTGCAATCCTCTTTGACACAAAACCGTCCACAATTGAACCAGTGTTGTACTGGAGTCCGTTCACAAGTCCGTTCACAAGTCACTTCAAAAGTCCCTTCACCAGTCCAGTCACAAGTCCCTTCACCAGTCCAGTCACAAGTCCCTTCACAAGTCCAGTCACAAGTCCCTTCACAAGTCCAGTCATAAGTCCAGTCACAAGTCCAGTCACAAGTCCCTTCACAAGGCCAGTCACAAGTCCAGTCACAAGTCCAGTCACAAGTCCCTTCACAAGTCCAGTCATAAGTCCAGTCACAAGTCCAGTCACAAGTCCCTTCACAAGGCCAGTCACAAGTCCAGTCACAAGTCCAGTCACAAGTCCCTTCACAAGTCCAGTCATAAGTCCAGTCACAAGTCCAGTCACAAGTCCCTTCACAAGTCCAGTCACAAGTCCAGTCACAAGTCCCTTTACAAGGCCAGTCAAGAGTAACAGTGACAAAAGAATGCCTTTGTCACAGTTTATTTGAATAGCTTGTGAATTCGCTAAAGATAGAAAGACTTGTGAGGGATTTACAGGGACTTGTGATGCGCTCGAAGACAACATTGATTTGAACTAGGCTTTACTTAACACAAATATCGCATTATGTTCTGAAACTTAATATTTCTCGAGAAAGAAACTTCAGGATAACTTACAGTGAGATAAGGCATAAGTTTTAAAGTTTTGGAGGAGCCATGGACTTGTCGCTGGCTTGGCAGCCACTGCTTAACATTTTAACCTTTTTTTATTTTGGAAACTCTCTAAAGGAATCAAACCACCCCTGTGGTGCACTCACTTCCACACAGGTCGCCAAAGACATAGTAGCACTGCTCGGAGAAGGTGATCTTGTTGACGGTGTGCCGGATGTAACCCGCCTTGAGGAGGTTGCAGGCGTACTTCCTGGCGTCTCGCCGATCGGAGAAGCCTTCCAAGCGACTGTACAGCCATTCCACAACATCAGAACCTGCCAAAGGATGGGAGGATGAATTTTGGTTTTTCAGACTTGGGAGTAATGGTGTTCGAGTAGTGGCGGTATCCGCCTTGAGCAGAAGCACCCCCTCATTGGTTGAACAGAGCAAGGTTGGTTGGGGTTGTTCATTTTGCTGGTGGCGAGGCGACTGTGACGCATGCATGACGCATGCATTTCATATTCGTTTGTGAACAAGCAACGTGCAGTTCCAACCACAGGAGTCTGTTGTTGGGAAAATTGCGCCCTCTCTTGGACCAGCGTGGGGGCTCATTGTCTGGACCAAATACAGACAGGCTGGCTTTGTACCAATGTTTCCATCTGGTCCATCACAAGTCTTCATAGATCTTCTGCTGCACAGTCGCATTGCGTCCTTTCAAATAAACTGTGACAAATGCTTTTCTTAGTTATTTAGGATTTCGTCTTTTGCTTACAGCAGGAATGATGAACTGATCTGTGGTTTACCTGAGACCAGACCTGTAGTGGACTTGAACCTAACACCGGTTTTCAACCGAGATAAACGTTTGGATAGGTTGACAGTTGCAATTAACGTGACTGCCCAACTTCCTACCTGTGCAGTGCCGTGGCTGACAATAATGATGAAGAGCCAATTTGACTCTTTGAGTTGATAGAATCGTGCAACTTTTGAAAGGCCACATGCAATGCAAGACTCAATACGTCCGTTTATATTAGTACATGTAAATTTGATGGCTCGAGGCTTAAGCCACTAGTTAAGAAAGGCTGTATTCGACACGGGCATCGCTGTCAAGGGCTACAGCTTTTCAGTTTCAGTCATACAATGCTCAAGTCAGACGCAGCTGAAGCCTCATGGTAGTTCATTAGCACCTAAACCGTGGGGGGCCTGGAGCCCAGGGCTCTTGTCTCGTCTCACCTAGGAAAGCGTTTGGAATGGTGATTTTGAGCCACATGCGGTCTCGGATGTCCAGCCCCGAGTCCGGCGCCGCCATGGCTCGCACGATGGTGATGAGGTCCGAGTTGATGGTGAGCGGGCCGAAGTCCTCGAATCCTGCTAGGGCGAGAAGCCAAGAGGAGAGAGGAATTAGACAAATTTTGTGCTAAGCCCGAGTCATCATAGATATCGTCACGCGGTGGTCCTCAAGGTACAACCTGTTACTCGGCAGCCTGATTTCTCTTGGCTAATACCCTGTTTGCTCAGCATCCTACGCATTTGCCTCACGGGAACAGAAACTTGATCCCAACAAACATTCACTTTGAACTGTTCCAAAGGTTTTGACTTTTTAGGAGACGTCAACTTGAAAACTTTGTGGTCACCAAGGCAAACTTAAAATCATCGACTCACTTTCGGACTCTGGGATTGAGCTGGTTAGTGAAGAGCTGCCGGAGGTCATGGAGGTCATGGAGGGACTGACTGGTCCCGCTTGACCGTGGTACGCGGCCACTTTCATGGCGTTGGTGTGGGCCACCCACGCCCCGGGATCAATCGGCCGCACAGGCTCACCTAAAGAAGAAAAAAAGGGCAATAATTCTGATTGAGTCTCGTTTTTATTGTTGGCAATATGAGATTTCCTTTTTTTAGAAGTTGAAAGTTCAGATTCCAGTTGGCTTATTCGGTGACACGAATGAGCAGCCATGACCGCAGGGTCACACAGGTGAGGGAGTGCGGGCACTACAAGCACCCCTATTGAAAAAACTGCCCCAAAGTTGAAGTCCACGCTCATCAGTCCAGAAGAGACAGGCTGGAGGGGAAGTCTTCCAAACTGGGCTTGTGCGCGCCCACGACCCATACCCAAAGACCACACCTTCACGTTGATACTGGTCGCGCATGCTCGGTGCGTCTCGCGTCAACGCAGTGAGTTCCCACCGGAGGACCATCACTGTTGCGCCCTCTCTTGTTCCCAAACAGAGCAGATAGGGCGTTGTGAGTTGCCACAAGCTCCAGAGAGCACAAGTGATTATGGTGGCACCGCAATAATGATAATCTCGCGGGATTAGTCCAGTCATCAGCGATTAACTGATATACTGATCAGTTCACATGATGGTAATTGATTGATCGGTTTCCGGTACTTTTCACCACCGGGTTAAAATTACTTCAGCTTTTGTTTCTGGTAAAATCAAAAGAACCTTCTACTTACTCCTTGGGATGGTGAAGTAGCCCTTGGGTGAAGGATCCCAGCATTTGGCTACTACTAGTTTGATTGGCCTGTATTGTTAAAAGAAAAAGGAGAGAATGAAATACTATGATCACTGCCTTGCTTTCACCCCAACCTCACCGATCATGGTGCTTCGCGCTTTATGGCTCCAGATTAGCACCCACTGAACAAAGATATTGACAAATGGGTAGAACCACCAACACCAGGGCTGTGTTATAAGACTGCCAGTATGGTGGTCCAGAGGGCACAGGTTAAAATCCCACCCCGGACAATTGTTTTTTTAATCTTCTATAAAAGAATAATCTTCTTTGACACTTTCCGTTCACAAAAGATGATCGGCAATTAACAGCCATCAACAGCTAATGAAGCCGGAACAGTTCACTGGTTCCCTGCCTGCCCATGACACAGTTCTACTGCTCTTACCCTGGCTGGTGCACGGCGTCCCTCAGTACCCTGACAGCATCGTCGTTGCTCATGTTCTCAAAGCTGACCTCGTTGACCTGGAGAATCATGTCGCCCGGTTCGATTCGGCCATCTGCCGCAACCGCACCTCTGAAGGGGGAGGAAGACAATACATTTCGATACGTTTGCATCGCGGTCCAGGGGTCAAAGGTCATACTCATGCAAATGCAATTTTTTTCCCCGGACATGGATTCAAACCAGCCGTGGCATAAAGAAATGATGGAGTCATTGAACGAAAAGCATATTTATCGTTTATTTCATCAGGGTAAAGCCCAATAATCTATTCTCCCCGTGGGCCCTGGCAGATAAGACAATGAAGAAATGATCAGTTTTAGGAGTGTGAGAAACAAGACAGCTATTCCAGGGGAACCCATGGAATTGAGTAGGGACTGAAACCCAAATCCACATACCGGCAAAGGAAAGATTTGAACCTGGCCAGGGTGGTAGGAGGCAAGGAAAAATACCACTGTGCCAACCTGACAACCAACTTCTTCCCAAAAGGAACAGCGCTCTTTCACATCAGTCAGTGTGTAATCAGAGTCAGTTATCCAGCCAAATGGATATTCAGCCCCCAGCCCGACAAGGGTAACTTAGAAACCTCGTTTCTGTAACCTTTATATGTAGTAGCAATGATGCTCACCCTTTCATGATTGAGCCCACGTAGATTCCGCCGTCTCCGCCTTTGTTGCTCTGACCGACAATGCTTATACCCAAGAAGTTAATTTTGTCTGCATTCGTAAAAAAAGGAACAAAATCAACGTTAGGCGTCACTGTGGTGGAACTAAGGGTACAAAACTATCACTTGTAATCAAAATGAAGCACGGTACAGCTGTTGCAATACGCAGGGCTTTGAAAAAAATCAGGCACCATGCCATGTGAAGGTAACGCAACGAGACTTACCCAAATTTAAGGTTACTGTGATAATGTTGAGCGACATCGTAGAGTCTGTTATACTGCTAAAAGAAGAGGCCTGTGAAAGAAATGAAAGTTGCGTGATTGCCATGTTTTTTGTCGGAGCACAAAACCAAGAGCTGTCTTCCACATGGCCTTATCCCAATGCCTGACAGGTTCAGGCATACAAGTCAAAGAACCACATTGTACGTGTAGCAAGGCATATGAAGATCTGAGTTTTTATTTTGGAATAGAAATCAAGAGATCACCAAGAAGTATTGGTTCCTATCAACACAACATAATCAATTAAAACCGACTTTAATAAAATAATTTTCCACTGTGTGCTGTAAAAAAAAAAGAGAGAGCCTTATTCATGATTGAGCTGAAGAGACAAAAAAAATCCCACTTACACGCTGGACTTGAGGCATGCGCGGTCTCCGCCGTCGTTTCCTGTGTTTACTGCGCATTAATCGCGAGGAGCTGCTGCGCTCTGTTGCACTACTAAATCTGCAAGGAGAAAGAAAAAAATTAAAAAAAAAACAATCCAAATAAAATAAAACACGTGTGGTCATTTTTTATTCTGCCAGTGACCACAGGCTTCAAACATGATCACTGTAATACAGTGCCAAGAGAAAATTGTTTTTTAATTGTTTTTTGTTTGTTTTGGTGCGGGGTGTTGAACAGAGACTTCAACAAAATCTTTGTCCAAGGATGAGTCTCATTGACTCATCCTTGGACAAAGATTTCTCTACTTGGTTGTCTATTTCACACATGTTGAATTCAGACTCTAATTTTTCCATGGACTCCCTAGGTACTAGTGCTGCTAGACCGAATCGCTCTGCAAGTACAAAGTATTCCACTGAGCTGAACTTCACCTTCTGCATGAATTACTGACAGATCTTCTGTCTGGAGAAAAGAGGTAATTCTTTTCGACTTCCCAACGGCGATTTCAGCTTGCGCGTTCCGTTTGTGCTTTTCTTTACTCGTGTGAATCTTCACCTCATTTACTCCTCTGGCAGAGATCCACAAATCACACCTGCAAATCTTGCAGAATGCGAAAAACTCACCCTTACGTGATGTCGTTATGAATTGGAACTGCACTTTGTATTCGCCCCTAAATCTTTGCAAGCGTTTTGGCTTCTGATCCGTCTCCATATGGCTGTACAAACTTGTTAATTCCCCGCAACAATTCTATAGCTAACATCACCTGACATGCCTCATCACGACTACATGCGCACGACGGAATTCGGAAGTCACATGTAAGATGGGAGGGATGCGCTGTCGCCACACAAAATGGCGACCGATGAAAAAAAAAGCCAATGGCGCTCTCTTTTTTTCCTGTACATTAGCGCCCTCTTTTGCCACGACTCTTCATGTTTTAATTATTGTTTTTTCAATTTCGTTGGAAATCGGAATGTTCCGAGTTTTTGCAGTCTGTAAACTTACAAATAGGGATGATTCTGATTCAATGGGAACGGTCGGCAGGTATGATGCCATGTACTGGTACACGTTCAAATGATACAACACTGTTTCCAAAAAAAAAAAAAAGGAATAAATCGAGCTAACCCTCTGAGTATTTAACCCACAAAGTCCTGTTTACTCACTTTTCTGCACAACCACAAAATTTGTCAACACAAAACAAATTCATGAAAACTAATGGAGGTTAACCTCTCACAGAACTTCTTGAAACATTTTTGTCCCCCTTGACAAAGGACATTCACAAATCAGGTCAGTCTCTTTCTGAGTGACCCCATTCCATTGAGATCAAGCCCCAGAAATTTCTTCCCCCCCTTTACGTTCCCAAATTGTCCTTTTTACATCCACCCCCCTCCAACCAAAAGAAAAAAAAAATCCTGAAAATTCCCCAACAGATGCAATTTTGACAAGGACATCCTATCGCTGACTTTCCTCCTGGCCTTATTTTGGTTAGGATTCTGTTGAAAAAACACACCGGCTTGAAAGCTTGGGCTTGTTTTGCATTTCCCAAACGGCTTTCTAATGTCAGGGCTAACCAAACAACGTAGAACATCACACCCCATAGAGCCAGGAGCACTGGAGTGCATTATACCACACGGGCCACTAGCAACAAAATCTTTGTTCGAGTTGAATTGAAATCGAGTTGAATAAAACAGATTTTTCCCCCTCACTTAAGCAACGATTTGAAATGGAAAGGAAGCAAAGACAGAACTTTTCATTTTAATCCCCCGTTCAAAATTGTCCAATCTTAAAAATCAGGGGTGTGAGTGGCCACTTAAAAGTAAAGCTGAAAACAGCTAGCAAAATGCTAAAACGTAAGAAGTCCCCATATGTTTGTACACAGCAGGTGCACAAAAGGGCTGAAATTGAAGGTCAACATGTAGACAAAAAAGCAGAATTTTCACACCCCTGAAAAAATGTCATATTTGACGATAAGCGGCATATTATACATGTTTACATAAAAAATTTCGATATGAATTCATCTGCGTGCCAAGTACTTGCATCTGTTTCAGGTTTTTTTTTTGGTTTTTTTGACACACCCCAGCCAGGGTTTCACATTTCCACAACAGACTGTTTTATTTTCACAGCCAATCTCTGCCTGTCACAAACTACCCACAACCAGGCCATTCTAAACCAGGCCATCTCCAGCTAGTATCACTATCCCCCCGGGCCTGGTTTTGGTTTTTTTGGATGCCAGCCTCCTGTCCCAGCGACCTGACCTCTCTCTGTGTATTTTCACAGCCCCTCAATTTGATATTTTTTACCGGCTTAAACAAAAGGGCCCCACCTGTGTTGTAAACCGCACCATCAAATTGATTTTTAATTTGTCGGGCACTTTGGGCATGTGCACTTTGGGCATATTTTTAAAAGAATGCTTTCAAGTATTAGCCAGCTTAACACCTTGATTCAATAGTTAAGCACTCAGCTTTTAAACTCAATTCTACATAGCAGCAACAATAATCTTTCACACAAATCTCAAATATATTTTCTTCAAGCTGCCTTTTGAGATCATTTATGAAAAGTGCAACGTCCACAGCTTGTCAGATTTCAGAACATGTAAAATGACTGAGAAGCCCATATATCTTGAAAAACTTTGAAAGTTTGACACAACCAGTGAATCCTCACCTGCTGTCATCGTCCGTGGAATCGAAGTAACTGGTGGACTCTATGTCGCTGCTCATTAACGTTGACGAGCTTTCGTATCCATGACCGCTTCGATGGTGGTCCCTCTTTGGACGAGAAACTGCAGCAGGGAAATCAAAGATAAACATACCCCCCCCAAATCAATTACGACTGCAAACTCAGAATGCTAGCGTCACTGTTGCACAGACAGCTCTGCGAAGAGAGAACTTAGTTTCAGCAGCAGACTTTGAGGGCAGAACAATCAAAGGGCTGAGACTTTTCGGCATTCAAACATGGCCGAAACATGACCCAGGTCACCCTGGGGACAGGGTGACCTGCAGTGCATGTGTAACTTCAAAACTTTTCGTGACTATGTCATACAAGGTTCTGTACCAAGAGCAGAGATTTGACAGAGGCGGGATATGAATGCGCGACCCGAGGAGCAAGGGTGACCTACACAAAATGTTCCTCAGTCAACCTGCAC
This sequence comes from Acanthaster planci, assembly GCF_054643075.1. NCBI lineage: Eukaryota > Metazoa > Echinodermata > Asteroidea > Valvatida > Acanthasteridae > Acanthaster > Acanthaster planci. The sequence continues at coordinate 10,193,764 of NC_141792.1, forward strand.
GCAAAGGAAAAAGAAAATAAGTAGAAGACCAGTCGCTGTGTGGCATTTCGACTGGTGAGGCATTTGTGCTTAGCAAAATTTTTTCAGGGCTAGGCAAATTTCTACCCTAAGCTACCCACAAAATTTGCTCTGTCGAGTGGAGATTGGAAGTTGAAGAGAAATCCCCCAAAAAGGTGAAAAAATTAAGCAGACTTTTTTTTTACTTGTACAAAAGTCTCTCTCACACATGGCTCCAATTGTGTGCATCTTACACTTGGTTGTTATGAACGAAGTACAACAAAGTAGCAAAATGCAGTTGATTAAACCTCTAGAAGTCAACAATGTGGGGGGGGGTTACAAATCCACAAATCAGGAAGATTCCTGAGGAATTACATGTACACCCCTGGCTATTACCCACAGTGCTGTCAACCTCAGTGGTTGGCACCCACCCAGGAATCAAATTTTGATGTCATTTGTTCGGGGTCAGTGGGAACATTAAACAATTTGCTTTCAATGAGGCCCTAATAGTCTCTGTCAAACATGAAACAGAACTGTCAGACTTTCTGACTTTCCCTTGCATCAAAGGGTAGGGTGGCCCGCTCTGAGGGTCCCCCCCCATCACGGAGTGACCAGCTTGAGGGGAGTGGCGAGTGATGTGCCGGGGAGAAAAAGATGACGGGTCTGATTATTTGCAGAGCTAAATCCTGCGTGACGATGGGAGCATGGTCAGGCTGGGTGGGAATGTACATGTAATCTACCGAAGTCCTGGAGGATTTCGGGAGGGATTTACTGAGAGGGGATGAGTGGCTGGTGGTTTGCCGTTGGGCTGGTCAAATGAAAGGAAAGACATGGTGTTTGGCACAAATATTTTGGACAGGAAAATCCAAGAGGACAGGAATGGAACTCGACTATTCAAATACGTTTTTGGATGCTTTGGTCAATCAATTTTTTTTCTGGATATTTCGAAAAGCATACAATCTAAGGGCAAGGATTGGAGAAATGAAGACCGGGCACAAACAAAATATGAACATGTGGATCACAGTTAGTAGAAATAGGCATATGGTCAAATGATAAATGAGATTTGGACAAGTCTCCTTATATTTGTACATCGGCAACTGCATATCTGAAGGATTTAAATAGTTTTACAGACTTTTACGAATAAACATTTTGTTATTCAAAAGCAAACGCCTACATCAATGGAGTTTCTAGCATGAGTGATGTTACACTCAGATTACATACTTCGGCAGCAGTTTGCGTGTATGTGCAGTTCCACGGCCGACTTCTGGTAACTGAGATCGGCCACCTGCGGGTGGCATCGGGTGGAGCGGGCAAACAGGATGGGCGGCAGACAAAAGCAACCCGGCGACTTCAGCTGCGAGTTGCCCATCGGTGTGCCCACCATTGGGACGTCGGCGGCGACCAGTCAACCGGTGGCATTCACAAGTGTAGCTTTGGAGATTGACAACCACTTGACAGTCTGTTTTGTTAGTAGGGATGAAGTTCAGAACCCTGGACTGTACACTGTCTTTCAACTGTGCAGCCAACCGAGCAAGGAACACTGATCCCAAAAATGCTTGAGGTACACGTACATGTCCGTGCACTGACTGAATGGAGCCTGGACTTCATCAGACGACGAATCAACACTTATCACTTGGTATGAACGACCAAACAGCAAAATGAAGCATCCGCTGGCTGTCAAACACGGCATTCCACATCAGGGTTAAGGGCAGCAGACTTCTTCAACCTTTGACACAGAGCAGATATCCAGAACCATGAGCAATTTCCTACGATGCTGAGGCTGTGTAAGAAGATCTCAGGGTCAGGATGACACGCTGTGTGCCTGCCTACCAGTCAAAATAACGGCTTCAATAATTCTCCCCCTCTTCTGTCAAACATTCCGCTACTCGGCAACTTTCTTTGGAGTAAACTAGCTACGGTCAAGACAGCATCCTACCTTTGAGCAAACAGGCCGATCTAAAACTGAAGACAACAAGCATGCATTGTTTTTTTTTTTTTTAGAAGAGCAGATTTCCGACAAATCCACCTGCTATTTTCTGTTGCAGCGAAGCCCCACTAATTCGTCCGAGTGACGCTTGCTGCGAAAGAAACAAACACATTGGGGGAGCAGGTGTCCTGTTTTGTCTTCAACGGGGTTGCGTGTGCTTGCCCTGAGCAAACGCTCCCCGTTTGTATTCCGCTCACGGCCCAGATACTTCCTAAATCCCTCCAAGACAATGTTGATACACGCAGGAAACAAACCTCAACAGGTTTCGGGAGGGCAAAGCCGCTTGCATCAACTGAGTGTCTTAAATTTGGCCGGGACCGAGTGTGTGCTTACATAAGACCCCGGGGTCACACTTTTGAGTCGAGAGAGTTGTTGCAAACCTTGTTGCCACAAAATCCCGTTGTTGGTTGAGCACTACACTGTACTTCAACACTTCAGCCAAGCTGCTAAGCACGCAATCGAGGCAGGGGAAAAAAAAAAAGTTACCATACCAGTGGGCGGACTGTCCCTCCCTGATACATCCAGCTATGCTAATGTTGACAGTAACCCAACGGTCAAGTTATGATTAGTCAGTGGGCCGGAAAGAAACACTGGTCTCCGGGGCGAGTGATGCTTGACAAGAAAACTGCCATTCCACCGGTACTTGTAGCCGCCGAAAAAACTTCTTGCCCTGAATACAAGATTCAACACTACACATGCTGAAGACCAGAAACTGGCTGGAAATTGATATCGTGGAATTTGACCTACTTGCAGTGACAGGAAAATGCAGATCTTTTCTAAGGAAGGATTCTGATTATGAAAACAGTCTCTCCAAAGTCCTCAAATATTGATGAGAACAGACCACAAAGTTACATTTTGCCACAGCCAACCCCCCCGTAAAAAAAAAGAACAGTGGTGCCATGAACAGATGTGGGGTGAAAGGGAGTTGAGCGTGGGGGTCTTGGGGTGCCTGTGTCAATGTTGACTAAACCAGATGGCCAAGTTATGGTTTCTAATTCTAGCGGAATGGAACTGAGAAGGTGACACCCGACGATGACCGGAAAATTATTTGGCTTCTGACATAAAGCCAACAGTAATACCTACAGGTCGTGCTCATGACCCGGAAAAACTACAGACTAAGCAATCTGAGAGAAATCAAACTGTATCTAAAGATTTATGTCGAATTAGGAGAACAGATGGTTTTCAACGTTCGTTTATCTGCAGTTTCTTGGGTAGGTTTCATTGAAATGCTGCACTCTTTGCCACTTCTTTTGAAACAATATGTATACATTTGGCCCAATATTCAGCAATGACATTTCAGAAAATATTGTTCAGTTACGTCACCTGCTAACTTTATACAGTGTTCCTGTGCTTTCAGGACAATTAAATTCCACGACTTTTCCAAGGCCACATTATGAAAATCCATGACTCGATAAAGCAACTTCTTGGACCATCTGGACTTTTAAAGTCGTGAATAAAATCATGCACTTAATTTATGCGCTTATTTCTGATAATAGAAATCACAGTGTTTGAAAAATTCCATGACTTTTCCAGGCCTGGAAAAGAAAAACAAATTTACGCGACTTTTTCATGACTTTTCCAGGCAGCGAGAACCCTGCCCATATTACACAGAAACCACTCATAACAACATGCACAGCATTATTCAGTCGGTCTTAGCTGGTAATCGGAAAAAGTCAAATTCTTCTGTGATTACCCAATGCAGGCATTAGCACCTCCACCAAATTGGCTCCCTGGATCGACTGCAGCCCCAGACCCTGGTCCCTAAAAAATACACGCAGGACAGATGTCCTAACCATTTGGCCCCCTGCCCTGGCCCCCTGCCCAGACCCCCACAAATGCACTCCCCAGTTGCTGGTAGGCCCATACTGCCATGATGTCCGACCCATTAGATTTCTCAGTGGGGCACTCCCTGATGTCCCACCCATTAGATATCTCAATGGGGCACCCCTTGATCCCCTACCTCCGCCTGACAAATGCAGCCCAGGAGGGATCCGGTCAGGTGTTGGCAATGCTCAAGACAATTTGTTTGAAAGGGAAATCCTGTAGACAGACTGGTGTAAAGGAAAACCAATCTTCTTGTGGTAAGGTTGGAGATAAAGGCAGTCTACCACTATGCATGTCAATCCATCCCTCTGATTACTGTATAGTAATCTTGATATCTCAACCGAGACAACAATCACAATGTCATCAAGAATTGTTCAGCCAATCTAAAACCATTACGCCCGAGTTTTCCTAACACTTCCAAGTTATTACCGGTCTGTCAGTCTCCAAACAATACCCATGATTTTTCAAGGATTTCCAGAGCACGCTCACCAGTCTTCTTTGTCAGCCTAAGATTCACTGTTTGAGGTTAATTTTACTGGGGACAAGGATGCCCGAGTCTTAAGTAAACTGGGAACAGACTGTGGCGATAAAATTTTGGAAAAACAAGTCATCTTGACCACTTCCTTTAGGGCAGTAAAAAGCATGCCCTTTTATAAATCTTATCTCAGTAGTCACCAGCATGTCTAATGCCTTTCTCAAGAGCTTCCACGGGTCCAAATCTAAATGTAACAAATCAGTGAGTGACTCTTGAGAAGAAAATGAAAAAAACACAAAAAACAAACACAACAAAGCCTGACTTTTGAAAATTTACGATGTTAATCCTAGAGGACCATTTACTGAAATACAAGCTCAACCCCCCCAATGTTTTGGCATCTCAATTCTGGCTTTCTCAAGTTGAACATTTTGAGAATGTTTTGCAGAATTAAATGACCTATTTTCTTAAGGCCCTCCAGTGCAGATTCATGTTTCACGGTAGAAACTAACAGATACAAAAGTAAGTCTAGAATCCAACCCCCCCATCTCCATCAATCAAACCTTAACGTCTCTGTAAAGTGAGACCTTTCCTTCCTCCATGGTGAGACAAAATCCCTGGTAACCAGCACCTGTTTCTTATAAATGAAAAACACATGTTCTACTCCATTACAATTCAATCAGTTGATGATAACCATAAATCCACATTAGCAAACAAATTCCAGGCTTGCAAGATTTCCAAATGGAAGACCAAAGCAAGCAATAAAAAGCAAAAATTATACAAGTACCAGCATATGAAGCCAGGGGAAATATCCTTTCACTGAAAGTAAATAACTTGCTGCACTTTAAAACGAAAAACATCCCTTCTACTCAAGCTATGCATCAACTCGCAGGTCGACAGGCCGGACTCAAAACGTTGACAGCGACGGATTTACAGTTGACAAAATCCCCCCCCCCTTCAATGGAGTGGCAAATGAAAGGGTGAATTCTCCACGTCAAGGACCAGAGATGCAGTCTAGAACCAACCAGCAAAGGCAGGGCCAAATAATTTCCACATCTGCTTCCCATTCCCCCAACTTTGGGTTATTGGTTCAGGAGTTGTAGGCGATGATAGACACACCATGAGCAACTGATGTGCCTTGTGTGCACTGCCACCGAAGTATAACATGGCACATCTGCGGGAACACAGAGGTAAGAATCGCACCAAGGTTCCAGAGTGATTACAATGGCTGATGGCAACAGCATCAAAGCTGGGAAAAGGATCTCATCCTGTGCCGGCAAAAGGTCGTTAGCGCGCTTACGCCGTTTTACCCAGAAGCATGATCACAGTAGAAAAAATGTCCCCGGTGACAGGGCGTAAGAAACACACTGTCTTTATTTAGTGAAAACGGATAAAATTTACTACAAAATAAACACAGGCTGTGCAAAAACAACCCTTGTAAAACTTATCAAACTACTTGGGACATTTTTTTTTTACTATATGCGAAGAAATCTTTATATTTCATTAAAATAAAACAGTTGCAAACATATGTCCTTTTGCCGGAAAAAAAAATTGTTGGCAGCGATAATGCTTCCCGGTAAAAGGTTGTAAAGGCTCAGGACCTTCTTCTGGGTGCATGACGAATTCTGTCGATTGCAAATTTGAAATTTACAGAAAAAGAGTGTTCAGACACGATACTCAATGTGAAAACCAGCAAACTATGACAAAAATGTGTAACAGGAGCTTCCATTCAAGTGCCTAGGTGTGAGGAATCTTTTTTGAGCCATAACTTCTCCCATCTACCCAGCCCGCACCGACCTCAGATAACCCTGGGACAGTCCTGTCATAAAACAAAGATAGCAAATGTAATGAACGCTTTCCAAAGGTGAAATTCTTCCCCTCTAAGCCAAGGGGAAAACTTTCATGTGCCAGAGACTGATGGGGGTGGCAGGATGGCTGATAACCTTAATGGTCTGTGTGTGTTTGTGACTGTTCTTACCCTATTTCACAATCTGAAATGACAAACAAAATAAAAAAGTTATTTATGCTTTCGTCTCCTCCGTTGGAAAAACACAGCATAACTTTGTCTCCTTTCCCCACTAGAAAAAACATGTCATTTCTACACGTGCATGTACTAGTTAGTACCAGGCTGGGCCAATTTCATAGTGCTGCTTAAGCACAAAATTTGCTTAGGCGTAAAAAAAAAACTTGCTTAAAAAAACAGAGGTAACCAGCTCAAACTCTACATGATTGTCATGCTAACCAAAAGACAGCTACCGGTAAATACGATCCCAAAACCATACACATCACATGGAGTTTTGGCTGGTTACCTGATTTATCGAGCAAGGTTTTCTCCCGCTTCAGCAAATTTTGTGCTTAAGAAGCTCTATGAAATTGGCCCCTCTGATGTGTATACTGTATACTGTGTCATGTAACCAGAAAATTTACCAAGTTCACATGAACAATCAAATTCTATGCGCTTCCCTCAAGTAATTTTCACTCCAAACAAATTAAGTCTTTCCCAATTTCCTGTCCATTTTGACAGCTAACAAAGCCCTAACAGATGGCGACACCAGAAAGGAAGAGACACTGAACTCCATGGTGTTGTGTTTACACTGTGAACTCCTTCAGCCCGGTTCACACACATACCTGCGGTTGGAGGGGGGGGGTTTGATGTACCAAGGTTAAAGGGACAATGGGCCCATCACTTGAGGCAGCCAGGAATGGCCCGATAATGACGACCGATTGGCTGATAATAGAGATGTTCCGTTCCCTTTGTTGTGGAGTTCAATGTGGGTTTCTTCGCTTGGCTGGGGGAATAAGTCCTTAGTGGCGACACCAATTACTTTGGAATGTTTACAATACAAATAAGAAATCTTGCTCACTGCAAGCAGTGACGAAGGTGATTGCCAAAAAAGTTATTAATTAACCAAAAAATGAAGCCCTGAAACAGAAGCACACAGGCAGTACTATGCAAATAGTCCCTATTATTCTGCCACCTTCACAGGCAACAGAGAAACTGCTAGAGCACTACACTACTAAACAGGGAGAACATTTTCTTAGCAACAGTAAAATCTCGACATAATATCCACAAAAATTTACATCTACTGCAACAGCAAAAATCTCCTTTTCCCCTCGATCACACACCATCACCACTGTTTTTGTGGAGACCCTGACGAACTGGAAAGACAAGTGGACACAGATTTTTGAGAGACTGGCAGATTCTCTAAAAAAAGGTCCTCAGGGTTAAATGCAGGCCTCTTGAGGGTGGTTGGGAGAATCCATATTTTTCAGGAATCCATCAACGGCAACTTGAACTGTGACGCATCCCAGTGAAAGAGCAGGGCATCCAACAAACGTTCAGAGAACTGATCAGCTCCGAGATCCGAGACAGGCACACTCAAAGCAAAACTCCAAACGACAACCGAGTCACATCAAAGTTGACTCTCCAACTCAGAGGTCACATTCTCCAAACTCCAAAACGAGTTGAAATGACACTCTCCCGAATTCGACCATTTCTCAAGCCATCTTCCCTGTTGACGCAATGACAGGAGATAGCATACGCTGTCACCACGCCCAGAGACAACTGCTCACCATGCCCACATCCTCACAACTCAAAGAATAAAACCCACCGCATGGCTGGAGTTCCAAGGCTGCGAGAGAAATCCTGGCAGAAATACCCAGCTTGCTCTCACAATGTGCTTGCCCACGAAATACATGTAAACCACCACTGTGCATACACATGGTGCAGTACAGGATAAAGCAGGTCTGACCGGCTCTATGGACAGACAATGCACTCTGTCATGGAGGGAGAAAAAACAGGGGACACTAAACAAATACATAGTCAGGGGCCACCCACAAGGCCCCCATCATGAATAAATTCATGCAGGAGGAAAACCCATCAAGGGAAACTGATCCAGATTTCTTTCTAAACACAAATATTGGAACAATGTGGCACTGTGACAGCCCTTCTCAATGGACAAATCCAAGCGCAAATGGATCTGGCTGGACATTGAATATGGACAGCACATCTGTGCTTTATGACCAATCTTCACGACTGATCACAAAAGGATTGAATCGGAATATTTCAAACTCTCCTCGCTCAAACTGAAAAACGAAACAACCGGGCAGGAACTGAAGTGCATCTACCCTGGTTATCAACACCTGATGTAAAGAGACTTTGAAAGGGGACTCTGCCCGTTTACATTCAATTTTTCAGACTCTGTTACCCGCACATGCAGCGGCATATCAAGGGAGGAATGTGTAACTTTCTCCAAACAATTGACAAATTCACTTTTCTTTTTAAGGGGCTAGGGGCAAGGGCAGAGTCAAAACCGAATTTTGGGGTGGGGCAGAGGACAAAACCTTGGAAGTTTTTTTCATATATTATGGCCTTTCTAAGGGGTGAGGCTTGTCAGGGCTTTTCACATGCTTTTTGAAGGGACAGAAATTACTTGACTACAAGAATTGCCTTTCATTATTTTTCAAAATAACATTTTTTAAGAACTTTATTTGGGGAGGGGGGGGCACGACCATATTACACCCCCCCTTCTCCTCGGATCTGCCCTTGGTTAGGACAGGGTTGGCAGCTGATGTGGGGCTCAGGCCTCTGGGAAATTATACGATAGAAGAAATCCGACAGAGGGTCGGTCCATGTAGTAAAATAGGCTTCTTCTGATCAATGTAGGCCTACCGGTACATTTACATGCACTGTACATAACGGCTGACAGCCATCAATATGATCACATGTAGGACCCGCCAAACTTGCACAGGGCATATAAATGTACAGCAGCGTACCGTACATGTAGCTCTTGGGCCAGTTCATGCATTGCACAATACAGTGTACAATGGGTAGGCATTCACCGCGTCAAGGGGACAAGTTCTTTAATTAGGGAAATTTGAACCGAGTTGTGGGGACATTTCTGAGTCCCCACAACGTTTTCAGTCCCCACAAAATGGGTGAAATGTCGAGTGCATGTCCCCACAACTACGGTGCGGGAGATACTGTACATGTACAGTGTGCACCTATACATGCACAAGCAGGCAGGCCCGATTTCATACCATTGTAGAGATGCTGACCCACAGGTGACGTAAGCTATGACTACCCCACTCAGGCATGATGGTGATGGCAAAGTTGACCGGCATCCCTGGAAGATGTCAGTTTAGACCCGCTGTGCCAGTAATGGTCCCTCACAGGGTGCAAGACACAAGGTTGATCAAGACTGGTCCCCTTCAATTAGTCGGCAGGCCTCCTTAAAGACTCCTGACAGCTCTCTTTCAATGGTACATGTACTTCGGAGGGCTCTGGCAATCTTGGAAGGGGGGGAGGGGAGGGGAACTTGACCGGATGATTGCATGCAACTTGTATGGGAGAAACTTGCTCTGGGCAGTTGTCACTGGAGAGCTGCATTGGGCAGATTACCAGCCAAACCCCCAAAACGCTGGCTACTTGCAGGCCCAACACAAAAAATGTCTACAAAGTGAATCAAGGACATTTGAACAAATTCTGTTCCGAGATTTGGGATGCGAATCAATTTCTATTAGTTTTCAGGAAAGGAATCAATCCAGGCTGGCATTTAAGCCACTGTGATCTGCATGTACATGTAATTCTTTAAAAAGACAGAAAAGAGAGCTCATTCATGTGGCATCATCCTTGATGAAGTCACAGCTGGACCATCTCGTGAAGCATCTCTGTGCTGAAGGAACTAAGCCTGGATACGTACGCTCCACAAGGAGCAGTAATGGGCTTTTTATTCTTTGATGAGAAGCTGATAAGGCCATGCACATGTTGTACATCGAAGACAGCAGTGTGCAATGGTCAGTGGGCCATCAACCCATATCCGTCTTGAGCAGAAGCACCCCCTCGGTGGTTGAAAAGAGCCATGCTGGTCGGGAGTATTCATTTCGTTGGTAGTGATGCGACGGCAACACTGGCATTTCCTAGTCATCCGTGAACCAGCGATGGGCAGTTAACTACCAAATGAGCCTCCGTTGCTGAGGAAACAGCCCCATCTTTTGGTCCAGATAGGGGCCCATAACCCCAGTACAGCAGCAGTGTGGCAAACCCAAATGAGGCAGTCATGTTTTTGATCTCGTTTCCTGAATCTGTCTTTATAACTTGTAAACTGCTGATCCAGATGGTGCCAGACTATATACGATTGATGTGTGTTCCAAGCCTCTCTTGTGATTTTTTTTTTCAAAATCTGGCTGAAAACACTGAGTGTACATTATGTCACAAATATGAAATTATTCATTGGTGTAGACAGGAACTAGATTGCCATGAAATTTTCATTTTTCTTTTATTTCTACTTGTAAGTTCCAAAACGGAGGAGTTACCTGTAACCTCGCTTTCAATTTCAATTTGGCCGACCCATGAATAAAATCTATTGCCCTAGCCCTGCTGGTTTGGAGCATCAAACCATGTGAACACGTCTATATGTATCTGCTCCAACCATCATATCCTAAAGAAAAACTGAAACAAAACTATCAGTGACTCTGCCAATGGAAATTAGAAACCTTTCCTTTGACAGACTATCAAGTCCCTAAGTTCACTGACCAAACAACACATGGCGATTTGTACTTTTCAAAAAACCATTCTAGCACCATCTAACATTTTCAAAACAACGGTGTGGCCTTTTTATATCTGTCAGCTTTGGCCTGCCATGACCCCGGGTGACCCCAAGTGACCTCCAGACCAACTGTCGCCCAGGGCCCCTATTGGAGACACTTGTGATCCGATATTCCTGTTTGTTTTTGCTTGAATGCAAATTTGAAAATTAAGACTGCTTTTACTGTCTGGGTTTATTTGGTTTACGCCTTGTGGAAATCGTTAATTTTCACCTCCAAATGTGTGAGTTTTATATTACCGTTTATTTGAAATTATATAAAAAATTGTTGGTCTCTTTTTTTCTCTTAAAAGACTTTTTCACATGTGTGCATAAAAGCACAATTAAGCATCTTTCCAAAGGAACATGTCACTCTTGTTTTCCAAGACAGAGTAAACAGAGTACAGACAAACCAAACAAAGCAAGCTTTTTTTCCCCCAAGTAAAAATCCACAGCATTATAGTACTGTGGTGCTAATTCACGACTCACTCCATACATCAATACCGTCCCTGCATCCCTACACATGGCTGCACTTCCAAGATTCCAGTTTTATGCAGTCGATTGCAGTGGCAGCAAGTATTTTTTTCACAGAGTCTGTTGCTTTAGTTCATTTCATGAGAAACTCCGAAGTGATCTGACAGCTAAGGAAGACGGAATGGTGATAATGGTGACACAAGTACATGTATGTGACTCGTCACGACAAAATGTCGCTTTCCCCTCTTTCTTATTTTGAGGGTTCAAAGTCAAATATTGAAGTGGAAGTCAGTTTTCAGGGTTTTGTATAAAGTCAAGAATTTTCCGCTTTGCCAAATCCATGAAAATCGTGGATTCGGGGGTAAAAAGCAGAAAATGCCATTCTCAGTAAAAAAAAATATAAATAAAACAAATACATATTTTTGACCGTTTCTGCACAATTAATCAAATCAATATGAACCAAAATTAGGAATGACAACTCATTTTCACTGTTTAATTCACTTTGAAAGTAACACTTGGTAGCGATTCCCTTCCCGTTTTTCCTTTGCGATATTGCAGAAATCAGCATTGATTTCCGCCGGCTCCGCACCGCGGAGATCACACGGGTCCCCGTTCCTTACATAGTGCCCAGACATCTCACGGCTTATGAATAAATCAATACGGATGGGGACCAGTCCAGGATCACAGTGGCATGGTGTGTGTAGGCCCTACTTGTATCAATATGCCAAAGATACCTGTAGATGTACAGTAAATGTAGGCACATACAGTTTTTGTACACAAATTTTAGAAAGCGGAAGAAAGCAGAATTTGACTTCCAGAAAGCAGAAAAATTCTTGACTGTAGTTTTTGTATTATTTGGAAAGAGTAACCATCTATTTAGTTCCAAATTTGTTGCTGGATCCATATATTTAAAAATGTCATTTGCTCAGCGATTCTGACGACTTCATTATTTGTGCCTGGTCTGAAATGTGGAAAGAATGTCGGGAACAAAGACGCAAAGCTGCCCGAATACATGTCACATTGTCACCTTATACTTCTACCCAAGGTATTCCACGTACACTGGAAAGCTTTCTTTCAGCTGAATTCAAAAATGCCATTATTTCAAGCTTTGAAGATTCTGACTTTCAGCTCATTTTGTGGTGACAGATCACATAATGGATTTAAACGAAGCTGGAGATAAAAAAGTCAGTGCTAAATGCGTACAGTACATGTCCCCAAATCTGCAGATGGCTGGATTTTCCCAATCATGAACTGCTCGCTACGCCCCCACAATGACAATTTCTTTCTCGAATGCATGGGGTGGCCGATAGATGTTGCTGCCGCAGGCGGCGATACGTACAACACGTGCCAGCCAAAGAAGCCATTGGTTTTTTTTTCCCCCTTGCTAGCGGCTGCAACCACTTTCCATGGGTATGTCCGCTGTTATCTGCCGCAGCCACTATTTGCGGATGCGGCCTTCGCTGCGAAGAGAAAACTGAGGCTTGCACCGTGAGCCATGCAGGGAAACAATGGTGAGTAAGAAGGTGATTGCAGGGACAAATGGGGTGAAAGGGTTAAAAGGCGAGTGACAGGTGCATGTTGACCCCTCCAATATGAGAGTAGATGAAGAATCATTGGACCCATAAGTCAGGTGTTTGAATCCGACAGATGGAATGATAAACAGTCCAAGCACTGTTCTGTGTGAATGCGATCCAAAATTACGGTGAAGAATGCTCGAAAGCCTGACAATGCAGAGGTGACTGAAAGAATGGAATGACACCATATAAAAATGAAAATCTGTGGAATTGCAAATGAAACAAAATCAAAAGAAAAAAAAAGAAAACTTACAATCATTATGATGTCTGTCCCTCCTTGAACTTTGGTGTCTCCCTAGGTTACAGAAAAGGACATGCACCAGTTATTGGATTAATCAATCCAGGTTAACAACCACTTGGGTTAATTAATCCAAGTCGACAAAGCCATGTTAATACCAAGAAAGAAGAGAATTGATGTACATCTCTTTTGGTTCCTTTCAGTCACAGAGAGGACCGTGCACTGGTTACCAACTAGAGAGTTAACACTGATTAAAGAGTTAACTTGGTAAATCAATCATTAAGTTGAAGTTAACGCACTATTCAAAGATGTTTATCACTTCTTTAACTGCCCCTAAGCAGAAACCATTTACAAGATGTAGATGTATCCCGTGTTACTTGAGAATTGTTGCTGCATATTGACCAATATATTCTTACCTGATTTGCAGTTTGAAAAAGTTGTATCCTTGAGTGTTTTTAGTTTTGTTCGTTTCAGTTTTAAACAAATCAGGAGACAAATAAAATTGATTAAAAGAATGCGATTATTAAAACAAAGAGAGAAGAATTAACACACTGACTCAAATAAAGTTGGTTAGCAAGGGAAAAAAAGGAACTCAACAAAAATGCAAGACAGGAGGTTGTGAGGATTTCAGATTACTGTAATCTACTTGTGCATGACAAAACCTGCCACACGAAGCATTCCAATTTGAACAGAAGTCCGACAAATAATGTTTGAAAGGTAATTCCGTGATTCAGCGGTGACATGGAAGATTGATTGATCTGACAAGCAGAATACGCAAGCATGTTTTCTGCTCTGCACAAATACATGGAGATTAGTCATGCTATTTGGTCTCTGCAAATGGTCAACAATGCCGTGTTTACACATCTGGGAATAAATCTGCATGACACAAGTTCACCAGCTGAGGGCGCTAAGAGTATTTGACAGGGCACTGTGACCTGCTGTGTGACTTGCTGTGCTTCCTCCCTCTGGAAAGATATTCCCAGCACACTGCACATGTGAAGTACATGTACAGCTTACAAATTGTACATGTACAATGTACTTGCACATGTAGCCACACAATGGTTGACAAAGCTGTGTCAATGAGACTTGCAGGTGTACATATATCATATCACTCAACAGAAGACTGTCGTTTGCATTTGTTCTGAATCAAAATGTTTTTAGTTGGCAAAGGATCTATCAGGGGACATCACACCAACTCTAATGGTATTAAATTTGGGGAGTGAAGTGTCAGGAAATCCGAGCCTGAATAGAAAGATTTCATTCATAAAAAGGTTATCCAAAAGGCAATAAAAAAGACTGGTGATTCTGTGAATACACTGCTCTGCTTTTCTTTAGTCATTTACGCAGAGACATTAGTATTTGTCATTATCTTTTTTTTTAGAACAGAGCTACATGTATTTATAGCAGCTTGGGTTTGCAAATACATGTACAAGTACACTTGATAAAAACTTTCAAAAGCTGCAGTAACAATATACTCAATTACTTTTAAATGGGTAATTCCAGAAATTAGGAGTCCAATTTTTTTTTGTCTCTGTCACATCTGACGTATGATTTTGTACATGTAAGTTCAGAACACACTATCTAATTTCCAAGAGTGATGAATTAATGCAAATCACCTGCCAAACAAATAGTAACAGTTTGAAATCAATTCCGGTGATATTTCCATGTCAACTAACAACGGAAAGATGTGACAGGGACATGAAAATGTCACACTTTTGGACCCCTAATTTCTAGAATTACCCAAATACAGAAGAGGCCATTTTACAACAAATTCCTGTTTTGAGTGGGGAACCAGTCTTGTGTAATATGCATCATTAGGCACTTTGGTTGGTAACCTGCTCTTACTAAACAAACGTGTTCTTTGCGAAGAAAAAAAAATCAACTCTTTCCTTAGCTCTTGTGTTGTACTAGCACAATGGAAGCAACCCCGACTGGATTTCACCAGCATACGAGGGCAAATTGTAACATTTACACCCAAAAATCCACCACATATTACACTGCAATTAATGACACCGTGAAAGACCACCAGGCGCATGACCTAATATGGTCTGCTTCTCTCCCCAAAATGTGGATAGTCTGAAGACCCTTCAGTCCTGACAACCGTCCTGCACCCCTACCCATCTGGCACAGCAATCCCCCACCCACCCCACCCCGCGAGGCAGGGCAGCATGTGGAGCTGTGAAGAGTTATCCATGGAGCCTCTTTCTCTCTCTCTCTCTCTACCACCGAGATCCCTCCTAACATGCTCGCACGTTCAGGGATCAGTCCCAAGACTTACACGACCTGCCATCCCTGTATTTCCTCACACCTCATTTAGCGATCGGTCTCCTCTCACAGTTTACGTGACCCCCCTCACCCCAGTACCACCTGACAACAACACAGCGGCCCCACAAATAGTTGCCACCCCCCCGCTGTATTCACAACTTATTGTCTTCACATCCCTCCTCCCTTTTTTTTCTGTGATCAAACGAGCACGTAGGCAGATTATTGGAAGTTCGAGCACTGTACCCGTACCAACAATATTAAGATGCGCTTGTTTGCGGACGGTATCTACAACCTTCTTTGGGTACCAGACTAGGACAGAGAATTTTCCACGTGGGTTGGAATATCAGAGGTGTTAAAAATGACTGGATCAATGACAAAGACTCGGGTGAAGAACAAATCATTTCCCTTTGCACTTAATGAACAGTAAGTTTCGGGCTGTCCAAGAGATATTTCCCTGTCATTCAAATATGTACCTGTACAAATTCACAGGAATAATTCAAAACAAAGCATAAGTTGACAAGGAAGCCACCCCCCAGGACAACACAGACGATTAGGGGCACTCCTTAGAACAACTCAAGATTGACCACTGTAAGTTTTCAGCTGTGTACCCGTTGAGAACTTTTCAATAACCTTTTGAGTGTGAAAACTGCACATTTACTTGAGAGGCTTCTCAATGCACATCTACTTCTTTGTGACAACTAATGGCGAAAAACGGAGGATAAAAACGCAAGGCGCTGATCGCAAGGTTGAAAAGTTGCCTCTTTGAAGCAAACCTTTGGGGGGCTCACTGCATTCTGAATTTGTCCAACTGGACCCAGGCGTTTAGCATTTAGCAAATGTGGACGCCCCCATGTTTTTTTTTCCCGTTGCATTCTTGGTTGACACTCCATCTCATTTCCCTCCAGACAGTTCTCATGTAACAGTCAGCTTGTAATATGCCTCCTCCCCACTGAACACTGAGGTTAGACAGCATCCCTCTAGGCTAGGGGAGACCTCCCCCACACACACACACATTCAACTGTTTTCTTCATCTGACCTTGAGGACTCAGTGGTCTTTCATGGACAGTGGAACAAATCCATTGGAGGTAGGTTTCTTGGGACAGCTAAATATGAGTCCTTCTCTATATGCTGAGGTAGACCACAAAAACTACATGTACCAACAGAAACTACAAGGGAAAAAAACTGAGTTTGGTCGTGAAATGAAATCATAGACATTTGGGAAGGATTGGAAGATTCCATAGTCTGGGAGGTGAGAGGGTTGAAGTGACGGGTACAAATGACCCTGTGCGCACAAAATGTGAGCATCTATCTTTGATGAATGCACTCAGGCCATAGGGGGCACTGGGAAAAGAAACTCTTCCTCTCTTGAGGTGATCTGTTTCGGGAACGGAAAAAAATTTACATCATTAACCTTCCACCATGCTACAATTTTCCAAAAAATTCAACATGGAGTACCAACGTGTACCAGTGTTGACAGCCACTTCCTGCAGGCTCGCCTAATACAATTACACACTACTGATTTCTTTATAAGGACCAGCAAATTATTACGTGCAACGTGGAACGTCAATCTCAGAGGAAACGGGTTGTTCATGATTTCAACCCCTACCGGTGTGACAAAATTCTAACAAAATGCCGAGAGGATGTCAGAGTCAACCACTCCACTTCAAATACGGCATGGCAAGCTCAAAAAGGGACATTTTGGGGGGAAATGGGGGTTACCAACTCAAATTCCACACAGTTTGGTCGTGAAATGAAATCATAGACATTTGGGAAGTTCTCAGCTGTTTTTTTTGGGGGGGGTAATGTTTGACCGTGTCGAAAATGGGCTTCTACAGCTATGGTTATGTCTGCTGCCCTCATGTCTCTGCATATTTCCCAAGGGCGAAGACCTAGACCTCAAGGTAGCAGCAGACAATGGATTCGGACTGCAGCCTGTGTTCTGCCGAGCTGCTCCACATGGTCAAGGGTCAGGATCAAATCCACCTCACCCATCCCAACTCCTTCAAATCCTTGGAATTTTTGGAGGATTGGTGTGGATTCTCAGGGAGACAGAGCCCAGTCACGATGACATGTAGGGGAAGGTCCTACTTCGCATCATGCTTGATGCTCCATGGAAGGGCACATGAGCGCAAGGAATGTGCCATTGATTTGGGGGGGATATTTTAGAGCATGGAAGATACTGGAGGAGTGAGGCAAATCACCATCCACCAATGCCTGGGATTAGATCAAATGAATTACATGAAGCATCAGTACACAAGTAAGTCCATATCCTCGGGGCGATTCCACTTTCCCTGCGGGAGATGTATCATCGTGACAGCCCCCATCACATTTCTCATCAACCATGTGGGTTGGTGAAGGCAGGGCATCCCTACTGGGAGACGGAAGGGTTAGAAAACACAGCTGTAAGCATTCATGACTGACCCCAGCTCCCCTGGAATGTCCGGGCCGGAAGGGAGGGTAGAAGGATTCTTGCTGTCCCACCCCTGCCCCCCTCTTGACCACGGCTGAGGTTTTTATCAAGTCACTGATGTCAGGCCAAATGGCACTCAATCATCAAAGGAAAACCAACGTCAAACTGAAAGCGCAGAGCACGGAGGAGGCTGGGAGTATAACAGGCACTGGCTCAGGATGGTACCTGGAAAGACCCTAAGTTGCATAATAAATGCAGTGTGCGACCTGCCCACCGTCTTTGCTTGTATCAAACTCTTCCGGTGAAAAAAGATCATTCATTTATGATCGCCTTAAATTAACCAACTGCGGGATAACTAGCAACTGGTGACAGAAACCTACGGTGGCTTCACAATTTCTTACCGTACTTCCTGAAATATTTATCACACATCAATGAGACAATCTACATGTACAGTATAAGGAACTGATGCATGACAAATTCAACTATCTTGAAGCAAGCCAAATGAAAAAGTCCCTTCTACATGTTCATGCACATGTACATTTCACGTTTACTTGACGTACGGTAAAATATGATTGCCATCGACTTCACACTTTTTAATCATCGTCGTCACGTATGTTCAGGTCTAGAAAACCTCCCTACATGAAATAGGTGATTGATTTTGCCGGTGAAATCGGGTAATCTCTTGGAATCCAACAGCAAAGCTGATCACATCAATTGTCACTGGCGACAACCAATGTACGGCCTATCCCTCCATCTCCTACGGGGAGATATCTGATACTTTGAAAGCTTCTTGCATTTTTTTTTGGTCTCCACTTTTCAATCTGGTGACATTCATTCATTCTGGGGAGACCCCCCAAAAAAGGGGGCTCATGCGTTGAAAGCTTTTGTTATGCCAGCCTGACGCATCTGGGTTTTTTTTCACTTTCCCTTAGAGTAAAGGGGAACTGTGGTATCGACCAATCTGCAATAATTACCAACTCCAAACTTGAGTTCCAACTTTTTTTGGAGTTGGACTGCACACACATGTACATGTACATGTACTTTCTACGCAAGAGCAGAATAGTCAATTTTCACAAAATTTGAGTCAAAATGACTGCAAGATATTCTTGAAAAACTGACACTTTAATGGTGGTGGGGTTGATTGCACTGCAAAGATATCACCGATAAATGTTAAGGGACTTGCCCCCTTGCTCTTTTAGTGTTAAGCCCCGAGTGAATTTACATTTTTGAATACAGATGAGGCCACCGTGCACCTCTCCTCTCCAAACATAAATTTTTATTGGATGGCCACTGCCACCACGTTTCACAGGTCGCACATCATACCGGTGCCTCGGTCTCTGCAGAAATGGGTCTCACAATTCCCCCTCCCTCTTTCCACGGATGTCCCGCACGTTGTCGACTATCGGATGACACAGAATCTATCCCTTCTTTTAAATGCGCGTCTTCGGAGTCCTAATTGTGAGGTTGCCCAAGGAAAGTCCGCGCTCAGGTTTCAACCAATGGGATGAGTTGAATTGTTTAAGGTGTGCTCCAGGGCAGAACAGCCCAGTCTGGCATGTAACAGACACCGATGTATCGTCAGCAGACCCCCACCCGAGACTTGGGGGGGGGCTGGTGTACTCAGCATCTTCCAGCAATGTTAGTGAACATGTATGCTGCACGAAATTGGCATTTTTGGGGCACCGAATTTCAAAACGATCTGCTACACTTTTGAAGGTGCATGCGCGCCCTCTCAAGTCTTTTGAATTTCATTCAAGCCTTCTTTCATTCCTTCGGACGTCAGATTTTTGGAAAGAAATCACTTAATATTCTCTAAAAGACACAAGGACCTAAAGTCACAGAGGCCATTCCAATTGAAGACAACTTGCAAATGAGAAATCACGCAACAAAGAGGTTAACAGAATGCAAGTTGACAGAAAACGCTCATGAATCCACGCACATCTTCACGGACCTTGTCACAAAAGAAGAGCAACAAAGCCAAACGACTAAACCTTGCCCTGGCACTGTCAGTGACGACCGGGTCTCTTCACTCCCCTCCCCCCCCAATTCTTATCTGGCTCAGACACAGACAAACTGGGACACGCTCAAGAGCTCCGGCGATTGATTTTCTAGCACCTCGCTGCAGACAGTTGGCACGTTTTCCCACCCGCACTTGACACAATTCTTTCTTTCTCATAAAAGAAAAAAGGGGACCCCCTTCACCGGGAGAAAAAGAAACACTTGTCCCTGTCAAATTGCCGGAGCAAAGAAGTGGAGACTGACGGGACAGTTATAACATGGACATGATATTATGTACAGTTCCTTGCCCCCTGATTTTTTACACATTGTTAGTGAACTGTCTAAGTTCTTTTTCAAAAACCAATTGACTGCCAGACTAAAGAAGCACCGTACTAAAGCTAAATGCTCACTTCACAATGGGACAGGTCTGTAACCCCACTCCAACCCCCGACAGTGGCACCCTTGTGGATTTCATTTTTGTGTAGCTTCAATCAAGGACTGATACATGTACAGAACAAAACAGGGGCAACTCTATGAAAGGAACCAACCATAAATAACGTGACTGTTTACCTCTTCTTGAGCTGATAACAGATTCCGTTTCTGTGTCACTCAGTTTGTCGGTGCTTCCTGGTGGGTTTGCACTGAAAAACACAAAATTTAAAAACAAATTGTAAACAATTATGTAAGAAGTTCTGCAACAACATGGATGTGCCACATTCAGACACAAACAGTCCAGTTTAGTAGAAACTCATTTGCTTATAATGTTCTAAGTAACGATATTGACGAAGAAAAACACATTTCCCAGCAGGACGCACAAGTTTACAGCTATGTTAAGTTTCTGTCATTACCCCAGCTGGAACAAATTCTCAACAAGGCCAACCGAGGAAAATTAAAAAAAAAAAAAAAAACTGAATATGCCAGTGCAGTGAACAGACGTTCTCACACAATTTCAATGAGGAAGATTCCCGGCACTGCAATTAACAAGGCAAACAGCGCGCTGTGTGCCGACACGCTCCTGGAATGCCAACAAACGCAAAATCAACATCACATTATGCTCAGACGACACGACAATGTACCCCGTGTAGTCCCTCCTGCTTCGACTGAATGCAAGACAGCGGAATGGAAGAGAGATTTACAAGTAGGGCTCACTCCCGTGAATTTATGTGGAATATCTGACAGACGGTCGTGAATTCTGAAGACAAGGGCATCTGAGTTATGACAGCCGCTCCATGACTCGTACGTGTGTGTTCTGTCTCTATGGAGATTCCACGTACATGCACTAGTACGCGGTATGGGGGTGTTCTATACCAAATGTGCATGTGTGGCATACGCAGTGTGGACCTCCGCACAAAAGAAGTCCACATAATGGAGGGTAGCAGACGTTCTGTGGTCTCGCACACGTCCATACAGTGTATTCCCCTCTCTGAGAAACAGCTCCAAAGGCATTTGGAGATGGCTGGCCGAAGGCGGCTGGGCTTACAGTTGCAAGCATGTTAAGCTTTTGGGTCATCTCAACAGCTCTGTGTTTTTTGAGCTCTGGGATCTCCATGGAGGAGCTCTGGCTGGGGATGAAACGGTGTGGGGCAGGACAGGAACGGCGAGGGTATGATAGGGGTGTGGACTGAGGGGCAGAACAGTCAGGGTCTTATTAGAGGCATAAAAATTGGGTACAGACCCACTCGCATGCATGTCTTAGAGCAGGGTACCCATGAAGGAACAGCACACTGAATGGACAATAGTGAGCTGTGTATGCATTATCAACAAATCCAGGGACTTTTTTCAAGATGTATTTTTGCGTTGGGGAGATGTTAATTTATATAACGGGTTTTGCCCTTACCCAACGTACATATTATTAATAAACACTGTATGCGAGAGCTTGCAAAAAAAAGTCACAAGCTTACTTGTGACTCGAGCCCACGACCTCCTGCTTACTAGTGCAGACATCTTAACCACTCGACTACCGAGCTTGTGACTTTTTTTGCAAGCTCCCGGACAAGCACTGAGCATACAGTGTTTATTAATAATATGTACGTTGGGTAAGGGCAAAACCCGTTATATAAATCCAGGGACACTCAAATCTGCCGGCATGTGACAGATTTGCTCGTTCACCACACATCACCCATCCACACACACACCCACACGGGCGCGAGCCCAGTCCTGAACCCCAGCCCCGGACCAATCTGGCATTCAATTTGCACCTCTGTGGATCTCCATTATGCACTACTGAGCAGCGACTGACTCAGCCCTCTTTGCCGCTGGGGGACCCAGAGTGTAATAACCTGCCACTCACAATTAATCCACTCCCACAGTGTCCCTGCAGTATCAAGCAGGATTTACACCTGTTTTCCCCCCACTAAATTAACGGCATACCATTAAAAAAAATTTTTTTTTTCTGCCGAAGATGCCAGGTGACTGACCTTCATGAAAGATCCAGTGCACTGCACCCGAGACAGAAAAGTCCCAGTACATTGGTTTCTCAATTTCCGAGTCTCGAGCCCCAAAACCCGGCATGACGTACGCGACTGGCATCTGGTGTATTCGTGAATGAACCCGAAAAAAAAAAATACATGTACCGGCGCTTTACCATCCTTGGTGAGCATTTTCATGGCTGAAATGCAACTACTGTAAACTGGTGCATCACAGACGAAGATACCACAGATGTACATGTACTTTGCATGCCAAAACCTTTCTCCCTGAGGGATGAGACAAGTTCCTTGTAATGAAAGGCACTTCCACAGAGGTGGGGGGGAGGAGAAATCTACTGACTAGTTTAAGAATACGTACATGTACAGAAGAGTAATTCCAGGAATTAAGGGGTCCGTTTTTTTGTGTCCCTGTCACATCTGACATATGATTTTGTAAGTTCAGAACCCATTTTCTAATTTCCAAGAGTGATGAATTAACTCTAACAGTCCCAAATCCTCGAATTTCAATATGATTTTACACACACCCTAGGGGGTTAGGGTTAATGCAAATGACCTGCCAAACAAACAGTAATAATTGGAAATCCATTCGGGTGATATTTCCATGTCAAATAACTGAGGTCAGATGTAACGGGGACACCAAAATGTCACGCTTATGGAATCCCTAATTTCTGGCATTACCCAGCGAGATTTCAAAGGGCTCCCTGGCAAAGAACCGAATCATTGGGTAACTTCACTGGACGGACCTGCTTATCCTCGGGCTAGAGAAGGAGGTGACAGAACGTTGTTGTACTGGAGAGCAACCAAAAATGGTCATGGAACAGACCAGAGTCCTCGCAAGAATCGCGACGTACGACAAACGAACCAGTATTGGATTTCAATGAACTTTGGTTTCAGAAGCACATCGGGACTGTTGCAAAATGTTGCAATGTGTGATCAATGGTTTATTGGGGGATTTAGAATGTGGTCAGTTTCCGCTAGAATTTCGAGAATTTTGCAGAAAAAGTGGGCGTTTGGGAAAACTCCAGGGACAGCCCCACAGTTGGTTTGCAGGAAATGGCACTCCCATGACATTAGATACCGTACGTGACTGCCTTTGAAGTGACTACGCACGCAATGCATGTGCATCCCATAACATAATAACAAATAACACCATATAATTTCAAATCTGGCGGAAGTAGTGGCTTCCTGGTCCATTTGACGTGTGTGGGTAACACAGTAGCCAACTCAAATAACACCATATGATTTCAAATCTGGCGGAAATAGTGGCTTCCTTACGGTAAATAAATGGGCTATTCACAAGCATGCCTCCAAGAGTTTGCAACGCGTTGGCTGCGTACTACGTGCAAAATCTGTTGACCCTTTCCAAACGTGCATTGGGACGACATCTTTCGCGCATCGCGATTTGCCAATGCGCTGCAAACTCTAAGAGGCACACTATCGTGAACTGCCTGCATTCACGCACAAAAGCATCTGCATCCCGTATCCGTCACAGGACTTCACCTGCCAAAGTTCAACAAACTTTCCAAAAACAAAATTTCTTCTTTTTCTGCCTCCTCCTCTGGCCGGTGCTGAAGATTCAAAATTTGACCAATTCTCAAATATTCAGACACATGTATTTCTTGTAAATAATCGTAAGTGCAATTTTAATACAGAAAAAAAAGGAAGGAAAAAGAAATTAATCCTCCTAATTTCAATTACCGACTTATCCTAAGCTATCAGTTCTGTAATGATTATAACCTGTTATTACTTTGTGTATCCAAAAAAGCATTGCTTTTCTTCAGACTCTTGCTTTTTTTTATCTTACTCTCGGTCACTCTCCGCATGGACTTTTGTACAATGGCAACGCAATGCACGTTCATAGCTGGCATTTGCCAGCACTTCTCAAAAACGTACATGTACATTTACAACACTTGGATGCAATATTTACCAAGCACTTCCTGTCATCATTTGCAGATGTGTTGCCGGTAGCTTCTATTAACACGCAATTCTTCTGACCGTTATAGGGTATTATAACAATAATAAAGTTCATGTATTTTAACAAAAAGTTGTACGAAATGTATATCCATGTACATGTAGGTACTGCTCTTGTGACATCTTGCGTTGGTGAAGGCAAACATCACTTACAACAGACTACGTGTACACCACAAATATCTTGGTGAATAAAATTCAAGGTCTGCTATCAAACTTTACAACTACGCAATTTATGATTCAAAATTTCCACACTATCTCATATGTGGGCAACGTTGACCAGCTCCTGGGATAACTATCATTGCAGCATTTTTGGGTAGCTCAGGGCTGAAAGATGGGGTAGGTCTGCCAACCACTGACTGACAACATGAACATCAAATCCATAAGCTGCATTTCATTTAACATTTATTTATGAAATGAACTTTGAAACTTCTTGTGGTGAAGCTGGCAAATTTATCAATCAATTAATTTTGATTAAGCAACAAGAATCAGTAAATATAAATCAGAAAGCAATCCGTAAACATGCGTGAAATGTTGAGTGCTGTAAGTGTTTTAAAAAACCCGACACGCAAGCAAACACGTGCAAATCACCAGTAGCACAGGTAATTCTCAATACAGTGCACCACTAAGAGGATGCAAAGAAAGGTCCCTTTTTGGCTGTCCACTGAGAGAAACGGTTGTGCAAGGCCAACTTGATCAATTTCCAATTCTTTTGTGTATTTCGAGTAGCCCCTTTAATTAATACTTTCTTTCTACTGAATGGAATGTTCCGATCTTTCAACAATTTTCCCAAGTTGTCTACTGACAAGCTCAAATGCTTTTAATTTGATTGTGGCAAGGTGGCCAGGCTTTTGTCAAACTTTATCGAACTTGAAAAAAAAAAACGGTCTCTCACTGCTAACCTCTTGGTGGTGCACTGTACGTGTATTGTGAATCACCTCTATTACAGAGGTACCATAATTAAAACTGACTATTGTCCATTATTTGCATCATAATCTTAGACTTAAAGGAGTTCTCAAGAGGATAATCATGATGTAAGAAGTAGTGGGAAGTGGTTTTAAATTTAAATAAATAAATAAATAAAAAATGATAACAACAAACCCCTTGCTTTCTTCCTAATAGGTTGATTTCAAACGGCATCCTTTGGATCACCTCGTGCATCCCCTCGCACTAACGAGTTAAACTTGGGGATCGCACTACGACTTGATTGGAGTCCATTTAAGACCATGGGATCCTGCATTCGAGTAGGCACGGTCCATCAGGAGAAGCTCTCTTTGTCATGATTTTTTCAAAGCTGGGTTATTGATGGTATTTGTAGAGAGTGTTGTTGGGCTGAGCCTATTGGAGATCGGGGGCCCCTAGTGAGGTGCAGCATCCGTCGAAATGCCCGGTTGAACTGCGGGTGCCTGAAGCCGTAGAGGATCGGGTGGACAAAGGAGTGCATCAGGAAGACCAAGGAGGAGAACAGGACGACTCTGTGGTGATCGGGGAAAACCAAGGCTATGCCGTATGGCAGATTGAGCAGGAAGACGACGCAGACGTTGATGAAGAGGTTCAGCGTGATCTGGAGTTCCTGCCGCTTGACGTGCGACTTGCGGGATTCGCGCCCAGCCCCCCAGCTGAAATCACAGGGCTGGCTCGGTGCTGCAGCACATTGCTTTTTCTGGTGTCTGAAATTGTGTTGTATGGTGACAAAGATGACTACGTAAGAAACAATGATGCTTACAATGGGAATAGGGTAAAAGACCATGGTCAAAGCAAGTTGGTATCCATGTCCATTCTGATCTCTACCGACAAATGAGCATGTGTGATCATTCTCGTCGTAACCAACAGTGCCGACACTGAGGAGGGGTGGTATCAGTACAGTGAGAAAAGGGAGTACCCAGGCAACTGTTACCATGACAGCAACCTTAGCTGGTGTCCACCATTCTTGGTATGTACTGGGCGAGGCCACAATGATGAGCACACGGTTGATGGCGATCCCAGCAAGGCTGTATAAGTTGGCCCCAAAGCTGATGATCAGGCAGTGCCCAGCGAGTTGGCAGGGCACCTCGGTGGTCAGTGGCCAGCCCTCTGAGCTCAGAAGACCCACCACACTCCACGGCAACGACAGACCAGTCATCAGGTTGGCCACGCTCAGGCAGACCACAAAGGCATTGTCCCTGGTCTGGAGGCTTTTGGACCGCGTCACGGCCACGATGAGCCCTCCATTGCCGCCAATGGACAGAATCAATATCACCAAGTACATGACACTAACACCCACCCTCTCGCTAGTGCTGAGGACCATGGTACCAGGGGTGGAATTCCCAAGGTCAGAGAAATTGGTTGTGTTGTCCATTGTCAAAAATCAACCGGTGTGTGGCAGAAGTCGAGTTTTTCTCTCCAAACAACTGTACACTGTCAACAGCAAACTTCTGTGTGACAGCCTACCGGTGCGTGTCGATTGTTCCAACAGTCTCTGTTAAAATGTCGAATTTGGTACAGCCGAGAGACAAACGTATGCAGTGATTAAGTTTGCTTCTCCACGAAACACTTTCTACATGTAAATATTCAGCCAGAATAAAATCCAAGAGTAACTTTCTTTTCAAGAATTGAGCACTTTGCACAATGCACAGGTCGTAAAGCAATGATGATGTGCTTGCAGTCCGCATGTGTGCAACTGGGAACTTTCTGACGGCCAACGTAAATTCAATAGTCTACAATGGTTACGTGTTCGTGTACCTCTTTTATAGGGTTTTTATATCTACCAGACTTTATTGGGCGAATTGGAAGTGACGCAGTAATGAAGTGGTTGTTGCTTCTGGTGTAGTGATCCACTAAAACAAAAAGGGGACAAACCAAATAATGTTTAAGGCCTTTTCCTGGAAACCTGATTTTTGTTGTCGTCGTTGAGCTTTTCAGCGATGAGGAAGTAGAACTACCCTGTTTGGGTCAACTTTGGTAAAACTGACGGCTCTTTCATGAGGACTTTTACAACCAGTGATATCCTTTGGAAAGTGAACACAACAACATCTGCCTGTGTTCATCAAGGCTCCACTTGCACAGAGCTGCTCGTGATGAGGCACACCAAGGAGGCGTGGCAAGGACACCTCAAACAGCACCTTGTGTTGTACTGTTATGTAAGAACAAACTGCACACAACACCTTATTGTGCACGAGAAACAGCGTACAGTAGGTAACGTGTCAGTGAACACAATCTTCAGAGTCTTAAGAGGAAGGTTGCGATCAAGGTTATGACCATACAAAAATGACATGTACTCGTCTAGGGACGGAAGGAATCAGGAGATGTGCGACACATTTAAACCTCGTTAGTAAGAGCAGCATTAATAAGACATTCTGCTTGTGACAAGGAAAGATCCTGCCAAGTCTGAAGGACCTCTTTGTTAACGAGGTTCACCTGTGTGCATGTACAAATAACATAACAGGAAAAATGCTGTGCTCGTCCAACTCCCCTCGCATCGCAATGCCTGCAATGAAATGCACTTGGCCACATGTCTGTTTGTCTGTCGGGCTGTCTGTCTGTGTCTGTGTGTTGTGTCAACAGGAGTCACGCCAATCCTGGTTGGTAATTTATGAGGCACCTGGCCCGTGTTCCTACCTCCAATAATTATGCATCCTTGGACCCATTAAACATACCTGCCATCCCCTACAAGATAATAAATTAATGCTACTGGGCAATAAATGCAATCCCCAAGTGAGCAAAGATGACCTACATACAGTTGTCAGCAGCATTGCTACCGTAATTTAAAATATCTGTTTCTAATATATGAGAAAATTTGAACCAAACAGCAAAAAACATAAACAACATTTTGCTGACAAACAACAAAATGTCTAGTGGGTGAAAGGTATTTCAACTGAACGTGATGCACGTGTAGCTTAAGCTTCACCAAATAAATTTGTAATTTGTACCAGGATACAAGTGTAAAATTTCAGTCACTGAATTCCAATATTTTTTTAAAGGGAAACTTTTGAGCTGAACCAAATTCCTGCTAACGATTATGATAACCACAAGGTTGCCCTGGTAGTGATACTAGTTCTAAGCTGCCACTTCTTGACAATTTCGTTGGAAATTTGTCACAAAATATACCCCTTCCAATGAAATCCTGAGATTGATGTGCTGTCTTGTGCAAATAAAGGCTGAAATGCCAACGCATCCCCATCATGCAACGAACAGTCGATGAGCCTATGCGGTGTGTACATGTGCTGTACACTCATGTGCATCGGTGCACATTCTTTGCCATGCTCTGCATATGTGGTGCTGCGTTCGGTGCTCCGCCAAGCTCACTTTCTGCATGATGCATACCGGTATGTGTGATGGGGCGCAGTGATAAGGCCACACATAAATTTGGTCTTGTTTCTGCCAACCACGTCCTCTTATTTAAACATCAGCCCGGGCTTGACTTTTAATCTCACAATAAATCCTACCAGGCTTCCAACAGTGTCTTTGAGACAGGTACACCATGTCAAATGAATGACAAGAATGTTTATCTCCTGAGGTATTGCTTAATGAACATGGCCACGATTTCATATTACCTCCGAATGGAATTTAAAAAAAAAATCTATACATAAAAATAACAAAATAAGGTTTAAAGGAACTACACATGCAGATAAGAGACAAGGAACAAAGTAAAATATTTATTTTAAAGGTGCTTGCAGAGTGTGACTTGATGCTAGTATTAAATTCTAGTAATAATAAAAATAACTGTAATGGATCAAGGTTGAAATGTTAGTTTTTAATGAAAATTAAGATTCCAATTACCTGTAGCATTCATGTTGATTTTAGCAGCAATATTACCCATTCGTACGTTCAGTATTTCCACCATACTTGTGTTAATTTATACGTCTTTCTTGAGTGATAGAACTGAAATGAGAGAACCCAAGCTTGCAAACCCAGTCTACGAAACCATTGTAGAACCGAGATCAGATTGTTTCTGTTTACGGCTACACCTTGGGATTATCAAGCGGGGGACCAGTTTAAAAACTCTGCTGTGGGTTCAAACACTGCCCAAGGAACAGGGTGCTTGCTCCGTGGCTTATAGATGTAGCCGACAAGCAGAAGCTACATGAACTCTCAAGTCTCGGCGCTCTTCACACGAAATTAACTCCTGCCACAAGAGGAGAAAAGCCCGTCAAGCAGCGGGGCTGATTGAGAGCTAGCCACCCAGGCCACCCAAGGCCTCTGCCTGCTATGAGTCACCTGTTAACCGCTCGCATAATTGGAAATTACTCCACCGTTTTCCAACCGCGAGGATGGACAGACGGACTGTGGCTTGCAGGCGTTTGGCAAGGGAGAGAGCTAGAGAGAGACACAGTGACGAGATTGTGGATTGATACATATTGGATGTAGCTTTGTCCAGCGGTGACATATCAACCAGACTGGTGTATAATTGACTGCGACGCAAGTGAATTATCATATCGAGGTTGCATCCTGAAATGTGCCGGTGCTGGGTGTCTTGGAAACCATTTCTTTTCCTTAAATTCCCATCTGCTGAGTGTTACATGTAAACTATGACACTGTATCACAGGAATCAGGTGTCATGGCAGTGTCATTTCAAATAAATGAAACACAAGTACCGGTATATCTGGAATTCTGGATCCATCTAATATATTATTAGCAAGCACAAACATAAAGGACTATCCGTTAATTAACAGATCAAAATATTTCCTTCTGGTACTCCTGAAAGAGATCAGTTAAAATACCAGTTAACAGGAGATCATTTGCCACTGCATGTGTGAATGTGTTACACAACAAAACAGAGGCAGTATTCATTTCAGCATGTACAGTGCACTTCGCGCTTTGCGTAACACCCAGTTAAAAAGTAAACCTTTCACTGCGCTGAATTTGGCATGTTTGTGAATGACAAACTGGGACTTCTTAAATTTTTTCCCCCAACTAATCACAGGACTTGAAGCAAAATAACCCTTGCTGGTCTCCAACAGGGTACAGTGTAGCAACCAATACCAAGAAAAGATTCAAATTACTAATAAGGCTTAGAATTCTGCCCCTGCCTCCCCTCCCCCAAATATCCCCAAACCCCTGAGCAAACGAAAACAGGAGAAAAGGTACGAGTACGGAGAGGATTTTTCCGGACTGGGGACCTGGGTAACTGTACAACAATGCCTGCACAGTGCAAACCTCAAGGGGTCACTGTGTGACCTAGATTTGCAAATAATCTCTGTCTAATCGGACATACCGTACACGCGCGTGGATTATTTGAGAGTGGAGGTACAAGGCCGTACACTGGTGTGGATTTACATGGAGCGCAGATTCTCGGTGCGTGCTGAGTTGGATTCCAGGTGCAAGCTAATAAACAGAGACACCGTTGGTTTTTTTTTCTCTTTCTTTTTAACAAACCAGCTTAGCGCACTTCATTACATTACATAGGTCTAAATTACACGCTGTGAGTACTGTGTGTTGGATTAATTACCCTGACGTTTCCCATCCCATCAATTTACAAACAACAGAGTTTGTGGAAATTTGATGGGTTGAGTTCTGTGTACATATGAAACTTACTACACAAAATGTTGGGTTCTGACAGGATGAGTACTGTACAGATGCAGAAACAGTGTTGGGTTTGGACTGAGTAGGTGCGGTTGGTATTGCCCAGTACTTGCTGCTGGGTGTTTGATAAATAATGCTGCTGGTATGTGTGTGCCTGTAAACAGCGGAGGTCATTGGGTCATGTACATGTACCTACAAGTACAGCACACGTATACTTACATGTACACATAGGCCTACATGCAAGGAGCAGAATAAATTGCTCCAGTGTGTTTGGTGACCTTGCTTTTTTTTTTTAAAAAGAAGTCAAAGATAAAAACAAAGAAATTTGAGCCTCCCCCAACAAAGACAATTTTATGTAGCCCTGCAGTTGTTGGATCTTGAAGGGATGAGTACACAGTGTCCCCATTCCTTATCCATGGTATATGACCTAGTATCCCCACTCAGCCGAAACCCAACAGTTTACTGCCTGTTGGAGTTTGTTGGACTGAGTTCTGATACAGCAAAGTGGACTGTTGGAATCCGGTGGATTGAGTACCGATTCATATACCCCACCCAGTGGTGAAAGGGTGTTAGAATCTGACGGGTTGAGTCAGAAAAAAAATGCCGCGGGGGTAACGGTTAACAAATCCTTTTGGAAGGGCCACTCTTCGTTTTTCATGTCTTGCGCCAGCTGAAGAAAGTAAGCCAGGGCATCCCAGTTCCAGGTGTTACGCTGCACAAATCAGGTTTTAGTCTCAACGGAGTAGACAGAGCATGGGGATGAAATTCAAATAAACACCCTTGACTCCCAGGGTACCCCCATCTTCTGCTGCTCCCAGACTTGCCCTGAACGTACTGGAATGTGTCCTACATGCCTGCTTAAAGCGGTGCGAGATGTCCCCTCATCAAACCAGACCTGCCTGGGAGAAAAGCCCTTGAAATACCAAGCCCTAGACATTAATTTGCACTCGCCCCCATCTGAACATCCAGACTTCCCAACTACAACTGTACCCCACAAAGTGTTTTGGCACAGTTCCGACCCCCATCAAACCCTGTTGTCATGATCTCAATGAGGCCTTTCTCCTCTAGACCATTGAAATGGCTCTCAGCACCCAGCCTGGCCCTCCTTGAAGCGTGAATCTCCGGGTGTACGTGCAGTGCACCAGATGTTTAGGCCAACCTTTCCTGTGACAGGAGGGCCCATCAGACATGCCCCAGGTTGGTTTGATGGCCCTGTCACAACATGACACCCCATAAAGAGACAGTCTCTTAGGATCACCCTCACCTATATGTGTGGTCATGAACTGCTGACAGCTCCAAGCCTTTAACCTAGTAAACCCCCCCCAACAAAAACATACTTTTCCTATAGTTGTGGGGATAAACTCACTAGTCATTACACTATTTTTGTGGGGTCTGGGGCTGATTTCACAAAACTCATCTTATCTTGCAACTTATCTTAGGGCTTAAAAGGAGTCCCAACTCTAAGATTAATCTTTGCTATGAAGGGTTCCAAGATTGATTTCACCAAACCCATCTTAAGAAAGATGGGTCACAACTAGAAATTTGGTGGCTGTTTCATGTTTTTTGTACCCTTACACGAAAACAGTCGTAGAAAATAAAGGGAAAGCCAAAATACGAACGTATGGCAGAACAGTTGACTCATGTATGGTTCAAATCATTTTGATAATTCCATTTTAAAAAGACGAACAGGTTTCCTGTACCGTTATTTTTTTAGCATTTTGCTTTAATTAAAACTACCTAATTGCAAAGGACAACACTTTTCAAGTCTGTCTCTTCAGCTAGTTTTCACCCACAAAGCAGTTACATTTATAGCTCTAGGACAGTACTTGTCTTTCACTTCGACAATTACTGCACGCATTAAATTAATGAGATTGGACACCTCAGACCACTCTTGAGTTAGGAAGAGTTCCTGAAGAAGTTACAGCTTGTTGAAAGCGTCCTCAAGTTTAGTGAAATTGATTCTAAGACGAGTTGTAAGATAAGACAAGTTACCCTTCTCAAGACACGTCTTAGCATTCATGAAATTGCCCTCTGGAGAAACGGGAATGGAAAAAAGAGCAGAGCAATGTCCCCAGGAAATTGTCCCCTCTTAACGCAGTTAGGGCCTGCCCACATCTATGGTACATGTACGTGTACATTGCGTATGGACTGAGTTGGTAAGGTACATGTAGAGAACGGTACTGTTGCCTACAGATAAAGGCTTCGTGCACCTACTTGCAAATGGCAAAGGGCACATTTTGACCAACTTTCATCATAATGCGCACAACAGGTCCATGTGAGAGGAACGCACCATTAAAAATGGACACCAAACTCTACTTGGTGACAGACAAGTTCCTGTATTAAATAAATGTACAACCACTATCATGAGTAAACCTATTACAAAGACACCCTTGTGAACTGAGATTGATGCTCAGTACTTCTTTGCATGTTAAACTGTCCCAAAATGCAGCACTTTTCATTCTTAGGTTTTAATTCAATACGGGCGATTCACAATAGTGCGCCACCAAGAGTTTGCAACACATTGGCCAATCATAACGCGCAAAATTTGTCCACCCTTTCCAAACGCGCATTGGGTCGACAAATTTCGCACATTGTGATTGGCCAATGCGTGGCAAACTCTTGGTGGCGCACTATTGTGAAACGGCCATATTCACTGATTTCAAAATGCCAGTGGCTGTGGCCAGACATTTGGGACATCTTCACCAATGGTCTGGAGTCCAGTTTCTGTGCTCCTTGACTACAAGTGATCTCTCCCAAGCCCTGCAAGGCCTTACCCAAATCAGGGTTCACCGGTTCAGCTGAAGGAACATGACCATTTCAAGGCAATGGCCCGATTCCCCCCCCCCACCACACACCACTTCAGGACATCCATGTAAGCAATACCAATAAATGTCAAATTGGGCTGTTATCATTCAGTCAATTAAGCCATGTCCCTGCTGTTTACCACTCCATGGCAAACAAAGTGGCGTTCCGCCAAGGTTAGCAGTTCATTCAGAAGTCATAAAAACACTGGTGAAATGTCTACTGATGGAACAAACACAACAGCACCCACAACAACATGCATCCTCTATGCCTGGGACTTTTTTACTGACTACGAAAACGGAAGGGGAGGAGCTCTGCTATTTTCAATGAGCCTTTTGCGAGTTAAATGTGAATAAAATTGGGTACACTGAGTTATCTGCTTGCACTTAAATATCAACAATTTGAATTCCCCAGACTAAAGACACTGTTGCTATATATATGGTGATTCGGGGCAAGCATTTTGCATAGCGACCACCATCTCTGGTATGGACTGGTTCCTCTGTGCCCTTCTTATCCATTGAAAACAGTGTACTGGGTGCACGGCCTCCCTTAAAGCAAAGGCTTGCTTGAATCACGAGGTATAGCAACAGCGTCTTTAGCATGGAGAATTCAAATTGTTGCATTCATGTGAATCTAAAGAACTCAGTGTACCAGATTTTTTTTCGAAAGTAACTCAAAAAAGGCTTAGGGACGAGGGAGGGGTTGGGATGTGTGTTCCACTAATGCAAAGAACACTGCTCATGTTCTTTTGTAAATACCCTAAATGAAAATATGAAAAATTGATTGAGAATATTGACAATGTGATCGCTGCTTGCACACACAGAACAAAGCCCTGGTTTGTTAATCCTAAATTGGAATCTACCAGAAGGCGTAGCCCCACCTACAAGCACCCCAACCCCACCCACAAGCACCTCAACACGTCCACATTTTACTTACTGGAAAGAAGGTGGTCGTGAATCGCCGATGCCGCCCGTCCGTTCCATGGGAGGCTGCATGTCTGTGGGCGCTTCACTGTGGCTTTGCGATGCTGTGTCCGAGGGCGCTCCTGTGCTGCCATCGGCGGGCACGAGCTACAGACAGAAACAAAATATTCCAGAGAAAATCATAGAAAAATTTCCCCAAATTGGATACTTCTGGACCTTCTACAACTGCATGACTGCATGACAATAAGCCATATCAACAATCGCCTTGAAACACCTCACTGCATAAACTCTTCACACATCTGTTCAAGTGTGCGTACAGAAGAGCCTCTAAACCCTTCGTCAACAGTCTGTCCAATGAATTTACGTGCTTTCAATTTTGAGTGCCTTCAATTCTTGAAGACCTGTTTTTCAACTATGACTTGGACAGGAGAAAAGATTTAACCAGACATCTTATGGACAGAAAAAAACTTCAAACTATGAAAAAAAGCCAAATAAACTGGATGTGCACAAATTACACCAAATTCAGTTATTTTGATTTGATGTTTATTTTTCATATCCAAAAAGGGGATAGGGGAACTATCACTCTGTGCGGAAGCAAAGAGGACGTGTTGTTTTAAATGAAAGTGATGCTCCTTCGGTAGGAACTCACCGCATAGGCGCGCAAGTATATGAGTGTTTGGCACGGGGCACGCTAAGTATGCGCAACGAAGTCATACCAGAATGTACACATATGGTCTTCACGTCTGCGCTGGACGTGTGCAGTAACCTGGTTAGAAAACTTCTTACCAACCTGTCTTTCTTTAGCTGGTGAGGGTGCACTTCATCGTGGGACGAATTGCAATGAATAAAAAAAAATTTAATGAGCATCTACCGAGCAAGTGTTGTAACTCTTGGCCTATTAAACATAAACGTTAGGCATTTTAACCCTAACCCCCTTGGCCCTTTTCAGATACAACCTCAATCCTTCAAAATCTTCCAACTGCCCCCACGAAGAAAATTGGATACAGCCTCAATCCTCCACATTCCTCCGATATTTCTCTACTACATTACGTGGAGGGGCGCCCGCTGCCTCACCCCTTCAACACCCTCCGGCAATTCTCTCATCATGTTGAGGCAGTGTGAATGGCATCCTACAGCAGTATGGAGGGTTTCACATGAATGTATGCATGACTGAATATAAACAACACAAGGTCTAACCCACAACCTTGAGACTGTGCATCCTTCCCAAGCTGCAATGCAAGTTTGCCACGCTGCCACAATCCTCTGACATCCTCCAGAACTGCCAGGAGCACTGGGCAGGAATTCGGATGGTTAGGGCTTTAACTTACTCTCTCAGCTGTTTATGAAAAAGCCTTAATGAGTACACACTGTAACAACAATGGGACTACTAGTAGCCTACCAGCATTGCTACACAATCAATCATAAAAAAAAGCTGGAACAACAAGAGAACGTAGCCACGGAATTTTTCAAAGACTCACTTGTCACCTTTCAATTAAACAAAATCACCGCGCTTCAATAAAAACTTCAGCACGACCTGCTTTGACGTCACGGCTAAACGCTTCCCAAACTAGGGTCGACGGCTTCCACCTCACAAAAATGACAGTTCGGCAAGTGACGTCCTTGCGCGCCCTATTTAGCACGCTAAAGTCACCGTGAAGCCAGAGTAGAGTCACCGCTGAAACAAATTATCCACACTCTCCTAATACAATTGAGAAGCAATTTCACACATGGGGGGTTCCTAATTCAAAGGGAAGACTGGATGTAGCAGAGATAAAGGGTTTTTCTCTGCAGCTAGCGACCTAACCCTTCTTTTTTTGGTTGACGGACTTCTTCTCACTTTTATCTTTCATGCGGTATCCTTTTTATGACGACACTGTGTATGCGGCTATCGATCTTAAGAGAAAATAAATGGCTGTGTTCTTCTTTCATATCCCATAGTGATGAATTCAATTATCTTCATATTAATTGAAGACATGACAAATACAGATAATCGCACTTAGACGTGATGGTGAAATGAATTAATTAAAAAAAAATCCTTTATGGATGACTATTTTCTGAAGTAAAACACCAAAGCATCAGTATCAACAAATTCTTTGGTATGATTTTGCCCACAAAAAAATGCTGAAGAAGGTGAAGAAAATGTTTATGTTTAATTTTTTTCTGGGATAAGATTGTTCTCAATTTTTTCTTCCAATTAAGGTACCAGGCGTTTTAATCCTATTAAACCACTTGGATTTTTAAATCTAATTAGGGTTTAGTTTTAGTTACCTGTTTTGAATGACAGAGACTCAAATTCTTAAAGGTTTTTTAAAGTCACATGCAAAGGCCCAATTATATTTTTTTTTATTTACGATTTTTGGGAAAAGAACAAGAAAAACTAAACATTTCTATAAACAATGTAATATGACCAAGGCATGAACATGATCCCTTACTACGATCACACCACAATAAAACCTCCTTGGGAAAAAAAAATTACATTTTGGAGAAATCCCTAAGCTGCTCCTTTAATCACAAATCAATCAGCCTATAGAAAAGCCTCCTTGATGGACATGCCCAACACAATGACATCCAGCCATTGGCCAGACTCCAATGCCAGGCTAGGGCCAACCTCATTAAATGGACCCATTGTCCAGGGGTCTTTTGTTGGTGTTTCTTAGGGGGAGCTGCAATGGGAAAGAAACCTGAAAGCTACCTGGAATTTCGGATAACCCATTACACGTCTGCTCCAATGGGAAATGCATGTAAGTGATCATTACAGGAGAACACCCAACGCATTAAACCAGTGCATGCTGTTCCATTACACGTACATGTATGTGCATCCGCACAGAGCACCATTGTTACACATTAAAAATTTATTAATTACAAGACATTTGGACACAAGTATGGGGAGGGGTCTACCCATCTGTAAAAATTGGGAAACAGTTTAACGTCAATATTTGGTAATATGTGTCAGCTTTGTAAATTCTTACCAGCGTATTTAACACAATTCAAGATATTCTTCAGCACATTTTAAACTGAATGGATAATTAATCCTTACAAATATGCAGACAAGATAGAGATGTCTGCACTGAGTGGAACTTATTCTGGTCAAATTTATTTACCCAAGTCATTGCAAAAACGT
Source organism: Acanthaster planci (assembly GCF_054643075.1). NCBI lineage: Eukaryota > Metazoa > Echinodermata > Asteroidea > Valvatida > Acanthasteridae > Acanthaster > Acanthaster planci. Next base: position 10,231,328 of record NC_141792.1, read on the forward strand.
TTTGAACCACCACCGCACACATTTTTATCCCAATTAATCATGTACTACACCATCTTTGGCAGAACCTATTACACCCATGCTGTCTGGAGAAAAGTTTACCTAGCCACATGCCGGGGTTCAAAGGTCGACAACGGGCAAAGGTCAATGATTCCTCAACACTTGGCAGGGGCAAACTCTGGAAGTGGAAAGCCCAGCCACAATATCTCATAAATTACAGCAATGTTTTGACAGCATTGGCAGAGAGGCTGAAGCTTGAAAGGTCACATGGATAACTTCTCTGTGTGAAAGGGCCACCAGATATTTGCTGTGACAAGGACAGCTCACTCCACGTTTTTCAACTACAGGGTGTGAAAACCTAAACATGAAGCTATCACTTCTAATTTTCAGAGTTGAATCGGAAAGCTCAGGTTTTCATTTAAAAAAAAACCAAACTTTTCTAAGCTCCACAAAAACTTGAAATATTATATTTACTTCGAGTTTTAAAAACTGGTCAGTGTAAGCACTTACATTGTAATTCAAAGGATGAAATGTCTTTAACCCCAACCCTACATAATACTACAAATTACGACTTGTAGTAAAATGTAGTTATCAGCGCTGCTGCTTGTAAGAGGACATGACTGCATTGTTCTCTGAAGCCATAAAATACAATAGAAAAGACAATGTACCACACAGTGCTGTGGCACTATGAATGCATGGCTTTATTGTTCTCTGTGCGAGTAACAATGGAAGTAACCTAGCCAGAAGTAGTAATATGTAGCACTAGGTCCTTGGGGCTCAGGCTATTACTTAGTATTTTGTAGTACTGAGTACTGTAAGCCAAACAATATGCTTGGCGGTTAGGGTTAACAAGTTTTAAGAAGTGGAATTTTGAGGGATCCTTGCGATTAATTTTTTGAGACATGTGCATCTTTGTACTTTTCTTCGATGTACATGTATGAAAATTGTTAGAAATCTTTTTGGAGTTGCATGTGTGTAGGCCTACATAACCAAGTATCTGCTGAAATCTAAGGGGTGAGAACAGTTGCTTTGTGTGACCATTTTTGCTGTTGGTGTGCGGATGTTTGCCAATGTTTGTTCTTCACAGATGGCCTCTGGATTGAAAGGTACTTTAGGTGTAATAGTGCTGTTTAGCATGATGGTAGGGCTCGACCTTAAGTTCGAGATGTTTGGAGTCGGATTTGACACTAAGCAGACTTCCGATCCTTCACCCATCTTTTAAGTCACACGGGAGAGCAGTTTTATCCACAGGAGAATGGAGGTAGCTTTCCACTATCTATGGATCATAATGCCTTGTTCCAGCTCACAATCCATGTGGAAACTAAATCACATAAAGAACTGAACATCATGTGTGAGTCGGAGATGGGCTTGATTATTTTGGGAGTTAACCTTATTTGCTGTGCAGTACCAGGTTCATGTTAAACCATCGGTCACTTATAAATGCCGCGCTGAAGTACGTGCACACTTAACATGCCTTCAGTCTAACAGTTCTGCATAAAATTTAGCTTGCAGTACTCAGTACAAAATACAAAGCAGCAGCCTGAGCCTGAAGGACCTAGCACTACAAATTACTACTTCTGGCTAGGGCACCCTCCATTGTTAGTTATATAGAGAACAATAAAGCCATGCATTCATAGTGTCACAGCACTGTATGGTACATTGTCCAATCTATTGTATCTTACGGCTTCAGAGAACAATACGGTCATGTCCTCTTACAAGCGACAGGACTGAATACTACATTTTACTTCTACATGTAAGTAGTATTTAGGGCTGTTAGGGTTAACGTTACCAAACCTACATGTACATTACTTCCTACTCTTAGGGACACATACATGTACATACATGCTCTGGTACGTGAGCTACCGTACTGGCATATAAGTAAGTGGCTCCACATGAAAATTAAGTTACAAATTACAAAATGTAGATTAATAATTGACTCAATATTGATCTGCAGAAGGAGAGAACATGTTGGCTTTTCAAAATTGTTCACTCAGCGACAGTGGAATTTTGCCAAGGTTTTAATGTTTCAGACGAGACACAGTGACTCCAGGTGCAATCAAGTAAGCGTTTGTGTCCACTGACCACTGTTCATTAATTTCTAATGACCTGTAACATGTGTGTATATTTCTTTTTAGGTCAAGACTAATTTTGGATTTTTTTGCCCCTGCCTGACGGCGTGCATTATGTGTACTCAGTGCTTGCCAAATCCATCCTTGGAAATACAGGTCAAGACTGTTACATGAACATGAATAGAAGATGCCAGACGAATAGACTCTACAACAGGGAAACCATTTTCAATGTGTGCTCCTTGAATGTACCATACACAATGTACATGTAATCTGTTGGTGCCAGACCATTTTGGATTCCAGGCCTCTACACTGTATTTCAGGTGTGTTTTTTAAAATGTGGCTTAAATTAGATACAATTTATCACATAATATCCTAGATTATTTTACATGATAACTGTCATTAATTTGCGATAAACATTTAGTTTCTTGCAGTTACGTGTACTTTTACTCTTGGGTTCCAGATATGAAAATTTGACCTCGCTGTTAATTCAAGATGGCCGCCACATTATTTATAATTAAGCATCACAGCTGGTGTCTTGGAGTGCACTCCTCAATAGAGGAAGGGTTCATGGGTTCCCGCCCAGGTGGCTCAGCAAAAAGTCCACACTGCATCCTCTAGTCTAATTCTGGTCTACTGAAACAAACTGTGCATTACAAAAATGGTAGGCCTACCTGTGTAATATAAACCCCAAGGCATGCCTGCTTGTGTACATGTACGTGTACGTGTGCAGATGTGAGCATTGTCAGGTACCCACCAAATCTACTGCATGTATGTTGGAAGCTCACGAAGGCCTCTTTGTAGGGCTGAAACTGCACGGCTCAATTTTAACCCTCTGTGGACTCTTTCTTTGCATGCACCCGATCCCGATAAAAACCAGAAGGTTGGGAAGTGAGTACCGTAGTCCACAAGCCCAGTGTATTAACAATGCATGCAGGCAAACGTGGTTTAATTTTTGGCAGTTGTGTGCTCCTCTTTGCTCGGGAGAAAGGGTAACTTAATTGTTTTCATTGTATTTTAGAACCATGCTGAATGTAACAAAAATCATAATTTTTTGATATTATAACTGGTGATTGCAACCCCCCCCCAAAAAAGGAAAAAAGACTGAGTTATTTTGTACCAGTGTGAGTCCATTTTTCCCCAATTTCCGGTGCTTACTGTGTTTGCTACAACTCTGGGCCCAGATCTGTCCACAAGAGGAAGTTATGAACTTTACACACGTATTCTTAATCCGATCGACAATGTCGTGCTAAGTGCCCTGTATTACTCCATAATTGGTTTCATTGGAAACTTCTTTATCGCGTGCATTTGTTTGTTGGCCAAGTGTCAGTGTTACTACCCCCAAAGCTTTATCAGCCGACCGACAGAATGGGCGGTCGGTCATGAATGGGCACACACACAAAAAGCCAGCGCGACTGCCACGCTCTGACTCTGCCACCTACAGAACAAACTCATTGATCATAATCTATATACACGTATAAAAAAAATCCAGTACTTTTTCCCTTCAACTTGAACCTGGTCAAGCAAGCATTGAAATGCAAATATAATAGCCATGAAAAAGGCTGCGGCAATTAAACCCGCCATGACAATCACACGATGGATGAACTCACCCGCCTCCATCCCCCCCCCGAAAAAAGAAGAGCAAACAATAACTCCACAGACGCAGATATTAGACATGACCGCAGAGATCCCCCGTATTTTTTGCAACATTATCCTATTCCTTTTGTAACGTCCTTATCGGCGTACACGCACAAGTACATACCGTCAAAGCAAGCAGCTTTGTAAAGCCTTCAGCACATTCATTCACAGCTTGACGTACGGTATCAGATGATTCATTTGGCTCACGACTGAATTGCCAGAGCACATAGACATGCAGGCCTAATCTGTGCTGTACAATACCGCTACACATGCTGTATATAAGGCCTAATATTTCCATGAGGCACATAAATTGAATCCACTCACTTTGTAACTGTGCAGTTGACACGTACATGTACAGTGTATACGTAATCCTGCAGGTGTGTTACCGATACCTGCAAACTCAGAATTTTTTATTAATTAAAAGAGGCAAGTTTGTCATGTTATTTCTGCTAAGCAGTATTTTAAACTTTTTTCCTCCCAAGTTGATTTTTTCCCCCAAGAAAACAGACCACAGGCCAATCAACATTAAAAGGAACACCAACTTTTTCCACATGTACCGGTACATGTGGACATGTATGTCATGTGTATGTGTAACAAGTCGGTCTCCACATTACATGTGTAAATTGCTCTTTTGCTAAAATGTCAGCAATGCACAATGGCATGCATTCTTGTAAAATAAACCTGACCCGATCAACAGAAAAACTTGGTTGAACTAAACATGTACGGTAAGCCAGCCAACCAGCCTTTACATTTTTCTTGAGAGCATCCACATTCCAAGAACAGTTGCATAATCCATAGTACACACAAGTTGCATATTGCAAATCCCACAGGGTAGAGAAATCGATGTTGGATGATGAAGTACTGTACCTCATAAGACACAACAACAAACAGACGTACATGTAGGTTCAACGGTCAATGGCTGTTGACCGTTTTACATGTAAATCTTGAGCACTGATAAAAACAAAAATCCCTTCTCTTCTCTGTGACTAATGCTTCAACACTGACTCATGGCGATGATAGCGGCCATCTTGAATTCAGCCAGAGGAGTACACTCACGCAGGGAGGCCGGGTGATTACACATTCACACGTCTTTTACAGATATCATGGGGTAGGGGGATGGTCGGGGTCGGACACAGACAAACAATCAATGCTGCAGAACCAACAAACAGACACTGGCTGCCCTCTGTATGGGCTGGGCACTTTCACTGCCTGTGAAGGTCTTTGACAGGTCCATTTTTAGAGGGAAAGCAGGTACAACGGAGACCTTTACATGGGTATAGAGAGCCTCGAGGACTGTACCGAGTTGTGTACCAAAAAGCCCTCCCCACCCCCCAAGAATTTTAAATGGACACCCTCTGATATTTGGTAATTAAGTTCCAATGCTAGTGGGATCAACAGTACAATTATATTCCATTTTATAATCTGAGTTAAAATTCAGTTTTTTTCCCAGCCCCATCAAGCAAGTCCAAAATAGAAAATACGCTGCAGTAAAGCACGTGTATGCTGGGACTACAGTTTGGATGTTTGGTTCGAATGTATCAACGCCGGTAGGCAGGTTCCCATATTTACAAATAATGAACTTCAGCACCGTATCTATGAATTTGTAACAAAATAAATACAGGGAGCCATACTTGTTCACCAGCAATCGATCGTACATGTAATCAACCTCATTCCCATGGCAATTATTAGCTGCCATATTGCGCCCACTCTCACACGAGGTAGTCCATGGGGACCAGGTTGACATAATCGTTTCCTGGCTTGTGCTGCGTGCTCACTATATCATCAGAATGAAACAAAACTAACAGAATTTCTTCTTGAAGGCAAGGGCAGGCCTATACATACATGTACATGTAATCTTTGTTATTGTCAATAATCAGCATAAAGCTTGTTTTGGTTCTTCTACCTTAACGATGGAAAAAAAATTGTGGAACTCTTCCGATGCCATGTTCATGCCTGTGGTGTACATGTGTGCGTGTACAGTGTGCATACATGTATGTTCACGTACTACGCCTGTATGGCATATTTTTTCATTTATTCGAGTTTTGTACTCAATGTGCTTGTTCTTAGCCAAATTGCCCAAGGAAACATGTATGTAGGAATACTGGAATTCATTTCATATCACTATTTATTTTTGTTTGCTTATCACATAATAATCTGAATGTACTGTATTGCAAACCAAAAGGCAGACAAACGTCTGTCAAGTACTGACCTGCATTATTACCTGCTTACCATTTTTCAAAAACAAAATAAAGTGGTAATGCGAAATCTGTTCAAAGGTGTTTGCCATTATTCGCTTCTTTGTTGCACGGCTGTTCAATAACACTATACAAAACAACAACTGCACAGAGTTTTTACAATCTATTTTTTTCTGAAGGCTGGGTTTTTTGTTTGAAAAGGCATAACTCTCAGAAAAAATGTCAGAAATTCATCAGAGACCACCAGCGAGAATCTAAAATAGGCAGAGCTTCCAGGGCCCTTACGCAGGCCTTGGATCATGGCCGTAAGGGACTTCGCGCTGCGCGCTCGTGTTACCTGTTTCAGGTTCGTGCACAAATTTTGGACTCTAACAAGACTACACTCCCTGTTTTTCAATTTGCCCTCCCACTTTTCAAATCCTAGCTAAAACACTGTTTCCATGATCACATCTGACTTGTGCCTTGACTTCCCCCACCATGTTTATCCATTTTTGTCCATCAGGACAAGAGGCAGTACAGTCCATCAGTGAATGACAATCCCACCAAGGAAGATGAGAGAGAGAGAGAGAGAGAGAGAGAGAGAGAGAGAGAGAGAGAGAGAGAGAGAGAGAGAGATATCCCGAGATCCCCCAACTGGTCATTTACACTCTCCGCTCCTGCTGGAAATTAATTTGGCATCCGTCTCCCCCGCTGTCCTGACCGAGCGATCCGCATCATGGGGGGGGGAGACAAATGAAAAATTCTGAGGATCAATTGGACGAGAGAATTGCTGCACCGGGTACCTTGGCAGCGTGTACTGAAAAATACATTTGTCGGTAGATTGATTGATTCAAGAGATGTTAAGGGTTGAAATGTCTACGACACCCAGTTATGAAGACTGTTTCTTGTACAGTTTTCAAGATACTCCTAGTAGGACACAGGTACTAGGCAGGTGGGACGTGACGACATGTTTAAACCCAACCTGGAGAGTCGGGTTAGCTAAGCTGTTCTTTCCTCGCCTTTCAACTCACTATTATTCCAGGGACTCTCTTTTGGAGAAAATTATTTTCCAATTGCGACCTAAGTTACTGAAATATTTTCAGAGAATTTTGTCCTAGTCCGTTCTTTCAGTTTCACACTGACAAGGTTTCACAGAAGAATTTATATTCTTGCCCAGACAACATTAAACACGTGCAAAACTTTTTTCACACGGGTACAAAATTCTAACTGGTATGAAATATAATGTTGTCACACTACATGTACATGTAGCTTAAAGCTGTAAAACAGTATTGGGTTTCATTCCACACTTAAATAAACACAACTTATCTCAATTACCAAGCTATAACAACTGGGGGGGGGAAGGCACTTATTAGAATAGTTGTAAAGATGAACTTGAGCATTCTTACCCAGGACACCACACGGCCATTGAAGCAGGGCAGTTTCGCCTCATCTTCTACTATTTCTTCTTTGACAACACTGGGGGGAAAACAAACAAACAAAACAAAACAGCAAAAGCGTTAAAAAATTTCAGTTTCTGAATTTCAATTCATGGCGTCACAAGAATTATGAAAGTAACAGTTGCCAAAAATAGTCTCAGTCTTTCAAATTAATCAGTGCAAAAGAAAGTACAGTCATCCACTGTAAAATCACAAAATTTCAAGTCCAAGGTACGCAGACTGCACCAATGGGCGATATTAACGATAGGACGGATGTGGGAAATGGATCACCAGTCTGCAGTAAATTGATAAAATGGGTCCAAATCCAGATTTATAACCCTTACTCCTAGTCCAATTTTGACTGGGAGCTTTCCAAATACTCAGAATCCATTACTGTGCACCGGCCAACCAACTGAAAATCGTTCGAGCTCACGGTGTACGTAAACAACTTTAGAACGTAAAGCTGCAAACTACATGCAATAAGTAATCAAGGTGTCTAGGGGGGAAAAAGTAGATACAATACCAGCTGTACCAGAAATTAAACACACTGTTTGATAAGGAAATTCGTTCATAAGTTAACTGCAAAACACAAGTTGTCCAAATTCCTTAAGCCAGCCAGACACTATTCCGTCTAGGAATTAAGGCATAACATTAACATAACATTGTCTAACATAAAAAGGCACGGCATTTGATGTGAAAATTAATGGCAGGCTGAAGTTCAAAAGTGTAAAGCTGAGGTCACCGAGGTTTGATCCTGGCTCAGCTTGGTCTGGTCACAGACTCACAGAACCTCCTCCTGCAATACAATGTAGGTCAGGCGAGACCAGTGGAACCCTGGAAACTTCAAACAGGCTTCTGCAGGAAGTCCGCCAGCATTTAATAGCCGGCCATCAATTACTTTACAGGAAATAGTTCAGCTACTTGCAAAGTCCCCATAAATATCTCCACTGAGCGGCACATTCCCAGTAGCTGAGAGATGTAGGTATGACTGTGTTGGAATGGAAGGCAGTTCATGGAGAAGTCAATGTGACGGGTCACAAACTGAGGCGCAGGCGACATACAGCCTCGAGCTGATAGACTAAAATGTGTGTCATTCTACAGACTGACATGTTTGATAGAATAAGAAGTTACAGCGACTGACTGTGGTAATGACTGGAAGAGATAGGTTAACATCTAGATAACTGACATTTCTCTGTAATCCGCACATTCATTACACAAATACATACACACCACTAAAAAGGTAAGGCTAGTATGTTAAACTACAAAGGCAACAATGACCGTTCTACAGAGAATGAAATCACTCCGCACATTGTTTGGAAATTTGACTTTTTCAATGAGGGAAATGTGCATTCAGTTTGGTATGTACAGTAGAGCAAAGCTTGGGATACTGGACATAATGTAGGTTTTAATATAAGAGCAGCCATATTAAAAAGTACAGGTACTGTACATGTGTACAACGTGTATCACAGTGCAGTTTCACAATACATGTACATGTACATGAGCAAATGTACCAGTACCAAGACGACTAGTCTCCACTACACCAAATGATTTACCATATGATTCACAGATTGCTTACTCACAGGTCTAAGCATAGCCTGCAGCATTGAAGAAAAACACCTACTGCTTGAAGTGCAGTACATAAACCTGTACAGATAGGATCACCATAAATTACCAAGGGGGTCACAAGATGTGCTTGCATGCTGGTCAGTCCTATCAAATAAACAACTACAGGAAGTTGAGATATGTGAAGGATACTGCTGTCAGCACATCTTGACACAATCTTAACTCAGGACACCATTAACTTCAGATCCCTGCTACAAGTAGAAAACACAAACGTTGTCCTATTGGTATGTCATGTACCAAGACTAGCTTCTAACCCTGTTCCAGTACCCATGTACAATTCTGGGCCCAATTAAGTACATGTACCAAGTTGGCGGCTTTCTAGTAACATGTATTTAATTCAGGGCACGCAACAGTATTAACGGGAAATTCTATGTGTACAACCATGATGGCAGGTTATATGACTCTAAACCTGTTCCATCTACACAAGAACTGGAAAATAATAAGGCCCCAATTTCATGGCACTGCTTACCAAAGAATTCCGCTCTTACGATCTCCATTCTGCACTAACCGCGCAAGCAGAAAAATTCTGCGTTAACCCTTTAAGTACAGAATCCTTAGTTACGGGATATACACATGCCCACGAGCCAAAATTCCTTGCTAACCCGTGAAATACGTTCGCAGTAAGCTTGTGGTAAGCAGCGCCATGATATTGGGCCCAGCACGCAAGCCAACATCCAATCTGACTGATTGTGGGTACCTGACCCTTGACCCCCTGTCCATCATTCTTAATTCTTTTAAGCACCTCCCTCATTCCCACTAATCCTCTTTAAGCCTGAGGACATCAATGCCTTGTAACTGGTCCATTGTTTATTTCCAGCTTACATCTTCTGGTTCAGCATTCTTTAGAAATCTAAAGCTACACCTGCTATGCTTTTAACCTTTTAACCATATGAAGCAAGATACATACATGTATGAGAGGAAAAGAACTCCCTCCCCCCCCGCCTTTATGTTGGTCATTGTTTCACTGGAATCTGGGGAATTTTTCTCAAACATAGGGGATGTGTTAGAAAACTAGTAAGTATAGGGATTGGACATGTCGGGGGGGGGTATGCCTCTGTCTCATTTCTTGCTGGATATAGTTTTAACTGACTGCATTTTGAAATGACTGCAGTAGGTTGACAATGAAAGTTGTCCTTTTGTGTCATGAGCATGCGCTATTGTGTGTGAGACACGTGGTACATGTATGTAACTAGAACTGCCTTGCACTAAACCAATACATGAACATGAATGGACTGGTGCACACTGTACATTCATCAATGTGCTTCCTATGAGATGTACGAAATTGACAGTAATTTACCCGAAGGAAAAATATCAGAACACAGTTACAAATTATGCAGCACTCGGCCACTACTCCTTTGAGATTTGGAATTGCAATCCTGTAGGCTTCACTGGCTTTTAAGTTTTATGAGGCTCAGAGAGGGTCTAGCAAAACTACCTGGGTCTAAAAGTGATGATTTCAACGTGCATTTATATTCGACGGTTGGGCCGACAATAACACATTCTGCTTACAGTTTTTATGAGCCAATGGCCCCTGAAAATTGAACTCTGCTTCAAGAAATTTCCCCGAGGTCATGCAAATTGATCATTTGTTCCTCCAGATATTCAGAACAAGTCATGTAGCGTAACACATGCTATCACTCATCAGGCAAACCGAACATCTTCCATGATAATAAACAATTTGTCAAAAAGATTAATGAACATTCTATGTATGGCTCAACAAGAATTGAGCTTTGGTAAGGTTTGTAAAATTCTAAAGTTTAAGACAACAGAAAGACCCACAAGATACATGCATTTCTTTACAAGCTAGCTGTGAACAACAGAAGTGTTTTCCTGCCTTAATTTTAAGAAATGTGAACAGTATTGAGACAAAATGTTGTCGACAAAGTGCAGTTTGCCATGATCGGTTCACAACTTTTTTCAAAGAATCTGCGAGAGAAATTTAGAAACAAATTTTAACATTTCAAAAAGACCAAAATCTACATTTCTTGAACACATCCATGTTTTCATCAGAGTTACACAGGCCTAGCCCATGAACAAACAAGTGAGCCACGAGTTTTCCCTTACTAGGGCTTGTTACATTTTTTTAATGAAGTAGGCCCCGAATTTATACCAGTTGATATGGGTTCCTCCCAAAAAAGTCACAAACATGACAAAGTCTAGAGTGTAATTTGCATCAATACCAAGACACAATTTGTTCAGAAGGGCAAAAAATATTGAATGCAAAGACAAGAACTGAGATACATGACAACGTGACATGATCACAACTAGAACTAAGGACGTTCTTGGATTGCACTGCAGCACAGCAGCAGACGAGACATAATGACCACGGCATGCCACAGGACCAGGTCTAGTCTGCGCAGCCAGCGCGTTGTTTGGACAGAAAAATATGGCCACTTTCATCAGTTCATCACCCAAATCCTGGCTATCGAGGGCTGATTTCTTGCTGATATGCCCCATACTTCCATCTTTAAGACCACCCAGGGCATCTAAAAGTATTTAAGATCACCACATCGGGTAGAAAATTGAAGTCAAGCGGCAATCAGCGAAGAAAAACTGAAAATTCCACACGCCTTCCGGTCATATTGTGCTCACAAATTCGTACTCACCCGAAATCATCGTCCATAGATTTGAAGAAGAATTTGTAGTTTGGCCGGTTGAGAACATTCTTGAAATCGCCTAAAGTCACTTGGTCCGCAGGAATTGGTAATTTCACAAGGTACGGGGTGTCCTCATCATCTATGTGGTAAATGATTTTTGTCTCCTCCATGTTGGGAGAGCCGAAAATCGGCTAAATTATCCCAGTCCAGCTTCCAAGAAAATTTACCTCCGATCACCACATTCTTTTGCGAGTACAGCACACATTATCACAGGCAGTCGTAGTTTTTCAATGGGGATCTCTCTAGACTCTAGACCAGCGACTAGCTAGCTATTCGCGCATGACCTCAGACGCCTCATGAATATTTAAATACGGGGCCATTCATTTAAGTGGTTGGTCTCCCTCTGTTCATTTGGAGCAAGTACCCCACACTTCTTGTCCGTTGGAAAAAAATATATCGATAAAAGTAAATCAAACAATAATGATAACGAAACAAAGATGTTCAGCGTTTGGCAGAACATGCTCAAATTTCAGTATCATTCCAAACTATCAGTGAAACAAACAAAGAAGTACATGAAATAAAACGTTTTTGAGCTACGCCCTCTCCTCCAGGTCTATGTCGCTTTCTCATTCTGCGGTTGTGTTTGTGGATTTTCAAGCATTCATTGGGAATTATTTTTATGCCAAATATTCCCATATCTAAACATATTGATCAAACAAGTAGCATTTAAAAATGAAATAAAACAAAGGTCGGGTTTCGAATCGAGTATTTTTGTGGCTACTACTAGTCTAAATTACAACACGAAGTCACGACCTATAAAAACGGCCGCCGGCATGCCGCAGCAAGCGCCTCTTGTCATCAGTTTTTAAACAGCCGTTGGGTCCAACACACCAACATGGCGGCTCCCATGTGAGGTTAGAATATCGACTGGGCTAGGTAAGTTTGTTTTGGCTGAAATATCCTCGACAAATTGAATTCCTGTCGTGCCCGTGTTAATATTGTTTGAATTCTGACGTATTGTCAGTGATTGCAAGCGATGGACTTGACTATGATCAAGAACTTGTTGAACTTCAGGAGATCACGGCACGTTGACTGGTTGAGAGGTTTTGCTGCATTTCCGCCATGACTTCGCACGAGCAATGATTGATCATCATTTACCACTTTCCTTTCGGTTTTACAGGACCATCTTTGCTCGCTTTTGTTGGAGCTTTGAGGTTAGAAAAAGTGTATCTTGGCCGGGGAATATTTCATCATGGCTGATGAAGAACATGAAAAGGCCTACACCTGGGAAGGTGATTATGAAAAAACATGGTAAGTTCATAAGAAAGGTATCCTAAATCGTATTTATAACACTTTCAAACCAACTTGTACCGTGGATGACTCGTACCATGGGCAACTCGTACCTTGGCCAACTCGTATCTAGAGTTAAGCCCACTTGTACCTTTAGTGTTATCAATTCGGTTGTACCTTTCTTGCTCTTCCTCTTCACCGTGTTTAAGATCAGAATTGACAAACATATCAAGAAAAAAATCTTCATAAATCATAAGAGATCTTGAGCACCAGCATGATTTTCTGCATAGTGCCTGCCGCGGGCGTTTGCACCATCGGTTTATGTGACAGGGCTTTGTCGAACAACCCGACCGTTTACCAACTTCAACTTGACATCCCTATTAACATTCTTTTATTAAATAATAAGCTCTGAGAAAGCTATGTTGAGTTGATGGTACGAGTTGTCCAAGGTACGAGTTGACCTGTTCCCTTTATAACAACACTGGAGTGCTGTTGATATTGAATAATAAGTGGAATAATCAGACGATGAGTTATTTTCAAATCCATAGAATAGTATTAGAACTTGACCTAAGTGTGTCTATAAGAAGTTGTCAAGATTCTCCACATTTGTGTTCTTGTTTTATTCGTAGAAAATATAATTGTGTTGTTAATGTATTAAAGAGAAGATAAAATCAACTGATCTTGGCCCAAACGTATAGGCAAAATGACATCAGAGGTATTGCTACTGTTTATTTGCAACCATTTCTATCATATCTGTGTTGGTGAGTGACAAGCTTCCTTGTATCGACCAGTTGTTTGGGATGGTCACTCTTTCCCCCGGTGATGTATTTCTAGGGAGGCCCTTCGAGAGGACGAGCATGGGTCCCTTCAGACGACAGTGGACGACATCATTCACCGAGCCAAGCGGAGGCGGCTGTTGGACAGGCCACCCAACATCAGACTGGGAATGGTGAGGGAGACAGGAATGAGATGTTGGAGAGAATGCCTCAGGATCATTTGTTTTGGGGGGAGGTGCTTTTAAATCCCATGTTTATCTTGGGCTTTTTCTCAAGACATAAAGACCACTTTCAGGTCTGTAATGTTCAAATTCAGTGACGACACTTCCGCCTCTGGATAAAAATATACATGTCAATTTTCTATTATGAATTGACTTTCCAATGCGCTAAAGGTCTAAGGTCGGGGGGAGGGGGTGGAAGTTCCAAGAAGCCAAAGATGGAAACAAGGTTAAGATTTAAAGAATCTGCACCTACAAGAAATTCCAGCTTAGGTGAATGATTGATTGATTTGAAAATAGGTCAAGTATGGAATCGGAGCACTGTGTTTCTCACTGAACACAACACTGTTGAAAACCCAACTTTTCTTGTTCCAGATGAGGCATCTGTATGTGGTGCTTGACCTGTCGCGTGCCATGGAAGATCCGGACTTCAGACCAAGCCGTCTTCACTGCACTATCAAGGTCAGCTGAAGATTCCACAGGCCACTTCTCAGATCACAGCAGATATCTTGGAAATGATGGTTCCGTATAAAGTTGTGGTCACATGCTTATCGGGATTTCCATGATGTACTTGCTTTTTTTTTTTTTGCAGTTGTTGGAAATGTTCGTTGAAGAGTATTTTGACCAGAATCCAATCAGCCAGGTGAGATCCCCCCTCATTTCTCTGGCTTCCAAGCCCCACCCCTGAGCCTAGCCCCCTTTCACAAAGTGCAATCTGCTTCAGTATTTGTCGCTCAGTTCTCTTCTCGTGTGTTGTGGATGCTTTTTGATGACAAATCCTTTGTTTGAAGTAGCCAGTAAAATATCAGTTTCTATTTAAACATCCTCAATCGACACACTTTCCGTCCTATGAACTTCTTTGAACAGATTGGCTTCATTACAACGAGCGACATGAGAGCTGAGAAACTCACAGAACTTGGAGGTGAGAATGAACTTAATCGGAAAGCGTTTTATTATTTATGGCTGTCACATGTCTGCCAAATGCTCATTTCCTCCCTGGAAATAATTTTTTGTAAACCTCACCAGGCCACGTGTGAATCCTACGTCACATTCTTTGCTGGTTGTAAACACGTCAGCAGATACCGACCACAGACGTAGCCGTGGAAGCCCATTTCAGACACTACCATTTTACGCTGAGTCATCAAATAATTACCAATGTCTCATTGGTCCCTTTGAAAAAAAACACTCATGACTATTGGTTGATTCAGGAATTTATTGTTTCTTTGTTTTTGCAGGGAACCCCAAGCGACACATTGCTGCCTTACACAAATGCAAAGACAAACCGTGCTCCAAGGAGCCATCTCTACAGAATGCTTTGGATATGGCCGCCTTGTCGCTCAGGTAAACAGCCAATTTTATTTTCAGGAATTCAGTTTTGTGCACTTTCTGTAACCCCCGATCACACCTTCTCGATACGCTGGCTTGAATACAACGAAATCTGACACAGCTGAAGCGAGAAAACCAAGAATGCAGCGTAATGCAACAAAAATGCAACAGAATGCAACAGTGGATTTTATGTTGCAGGGCAGCGCATTGGATTGAACACCAGCCTTCTGGCATTACAAAACTATAAACTGCACCTTGCCACTTGTGTTGACTGCCAAGTCCAGCAATATGCAACGACTCACGACAGCTGTTGAATTTCGTTGCATTTAGCTAGGCTGGATCAAGAATGCTCCCCACATTTCCATTGTATCATGCTCAGTCGTGCGTTTCCTGGTTCGAATTCCAGACACATGCCCAGCCACGCTAGTCGGGAAATTCTCGTCGTCATGGGAAGTTTGGTGACATGCGATCCTGGAAACATTCATCTTACTATCAAGGTATTCAATTATGACGGAATATCAAAGAAACGTATTTACCTCACCTGGACTTTTTGTGACATTCTGTCATTGTAAGTTATAGTTACATTTTTTCATGACGTCCAAGTTCAAAAATCTTTATAACTGCAAAATCCCGTCTGGGGATGATAACAGCCATGCAATGTTTTATATTCCACTTGTTGCTCAAATCAAAGCTGTACTTTACCAACTGATGCTGGCTTTGCACTTTTGAGAATTATTTGTGATTTGTTGGGTTGCTAGGCACTGAAGGATCTCAACATTCGCTGCTCTGTGATTGGTCTGGCGGCGGAGATCAGAATCTGCCGGAAGCTGTGCACGCTGACCCAAGGTAAAAGAGAAAGTAATAAAAATGAAGCCACAGATTTACAAACGAGACAGTCTCACACTAGTCAGTGTGGTTTATCTTCGTCTTTTTACCTATTCAGGGACTTACGGAATTCCCCTGGACGAGACCCACTTCAGAGACTTACTCAAGGAGCACACCAACCCTCCGCCAGCTACGGTGACTAGTCCAGAAAGATTTTTCTTCTTTTCACAACATACCAAATTTGTCAGTTTTCCAGTTTCAAACTGAAACATTTAAGAAGGCCCAAATGTACATTGTTAAAAGTTAATTAATATGTCAGTTCATTTCATGTTCCTTTTTTCCCGAAGGCAAATACGGAACCGGCTCCCATCCGAATGGGTAAGTATAGTAACCAGAACAGCCACTTGTCACAATGACTGCTCATAAAGCATTAATTTTAATACTGAAAAGGTCAAGTACTTCTTACAACCTAGAGGATATTTTTTTTGTGGTAGAAAAAAATTACATCATCTCTTCTGATAACTTTTTTTCCCTGAAAAGGTTTTCCACAGCATGTGTTGCACACCGAAAAGGACAAAGCGGAGAAGCCTTCAGTGTGCATGTGGTATGTACTTACAAAAAAAGAGAAAAACACACTTCAAAGAGAATTTCTCCAGAGCGTGGAACCAGCCTTTTTCCGATATTGGAAGGTGCTGGTGTTCTTGTAAGAAAATATACTTTGAAAAAACTTCAGTGTTGATTCTGCCAACAAGTAAAGTCACATAGTTGCCCACTCAAAATATCAACTTGAATGTGTCAGCCCTGCATCGTTCTGCATCAGTCACTTCATATTTTCCTATACTTTTCATTTTCCTAGTCATCTGGATTCCAAAGACCACACAGGGTTCAGTTCTAGTGGTTATTTCTGCCCCCAGTGCCGAAGCAAGTATTGCGAGTTGCCTGTCGAATGCAAAGTCTGTGGTAGGTTGTCAGTTTTTCTATCCAACCTTAACAGTCTCATAGTCACTTTCTGTCTGTAAAGGTGAGGAACTGCCTTTGTTGCCCTCGACCCAATTTTGTAACTGTTTTCGTGATCAAGGCCCTTTCTACTGTCATGACACCGCCCAACTTGCTTCCTCCGCCAGAATATCAGTCATTGACCGATATTTGCACGCAGCATATTTGATACTTTTTAAGTCAAAAAGCTGATTGAATGAACTGTGTCATAGGTCACCTGAATTTCTTCTCCCTCCCTCAGCTCTGACGTTAGTCTCTGCCCCCCACCTCGCTCGCTCCTTCCATCATCTTTTCCCGCTTGCAGACTTTGTTGAGGTTCAGCGGGAGACATTCTACACCGACCATCCGCTGTAAGCCCGCACTTTCATCTATTGAAACACACCTGTAAAAGACAATTCTTTCCTCAGTGTATAAGAATGTAAACACGTACACCGATTTCCCACGCAGTAACCTTCGAGTGCCCACACGAGAGGGCGCTTTGTTACCTAGCGCCACAGTTCTGGTTGGGGCGCCAGTAATAATTATGACAATATCAAGCTGTACAAGTGCTTTCAATTATGCCAAGTCTCAAAGTGCTTCACAAGCAGTGTCAGCAAACACTGCTTTGTGAGTGTATGGCACAGAGTAAACATCAAAGATTTTCATTTGAATGTGCACAAACCTTTATGGACACCAGGGTAATGGTGGATATGGCAATCAGGCATCAGACCCAGACTTTCTCATCACCATGGGGGAAGTGCTGCGAGGTGTCAAAGTATAACTGGTGCATTCCTCTTTCTTTCGGCTGAATTTTTTGGAAAGCCAGCCACCGATGGTAACCTTTTATTGACTTACTATCTCCCTTTTTCTTCTCTCGTAGCTTCTGTTTTGCATGCCAAAGTCAACTCAAGGACGACACAGTGAGTAGAATTTCAAAGCTTATAGATTAAGAGTCGTTTCTCCAACTCCGGTTTTTGCCTCTGTCCTTGGCCTCATGTTCTGGCTTTCAGACCGACAATACCGGCTCAATGTGTCTGAATTACTTTGGCCACAGAGACATCGATCTAAAGGATAAGAGAATTTATTTTGACCATTTACAAGTTTCAAAGATGGAGCCACCGATGAACTGTTGAGTTAAGCTGCAGTGATGCAAATGTTCATATCGTCTGATTCCCAATAGTCAAAACACAGATCACTGTAATGACTACACCAGGGAAACCAGACTATTTTTGAACGTTCCTGTGTTTACTTTCAGTACTTGAAGACTTCACCACTTGATGCCGGATCACGTGCAAACACACATAATTTTCTTTGTTTGTTCCACAGAGATTTGTACACTCATTTAAGAATTCTTTTTTCATTTTCACGGTTGGCGTGCTAATGCGTCGTTTTTTTGTTGGGTCAAAGTGCAACTGCAAGGTTGAAGAATTTGCAGCTAAAAAAAACCCACCCCAGCAGCTTTTTTGGATCAGAAAATTTGACATTAACTGGTTAAGAATCCTTCAATTTGAAGAATACCGAGACCTATATTTGACCACGTAGAAGAGTTCCTGAATGTGAATGCCTGGCCTACAGCTGCATAGAGTCAACTTTTTTTAAAACACAGATTTTTTTTTTGTTCTGTTTTTTACTTCCACAGGTGTTCCAATGCTCTACATGTGACCATCTCTTCTGCCTGGATTGTGACCTGTTCATACACGAGTCCCTGCATTCGTGCCCTGGGTGTGCAAGCACAAGGTCCGAGCTGTCCAGGAGAGGCTCCGGGGCGCATCACCTCAAGAGGTGAAAAGTGGAAAAACAAAAAACCTCACTGAGAAAAAAAAATCGTCAGGGTGCAACGCCACATCTTGAAGTTGGCCCGTCACGTATGCATTTCAGTACTTCTATGGCCTTCAGACGAGGCTTGAGCTGAATCCCGTCAGAGCCGGAGACAAACTTCACAGAAACCTTGCTAGGAAAACCCTCCAAAAGGATCACGGGTGAGGTTTGCCTGGCTTCTGCCAGCAGAGGAGGGCTTTAAACCCGAAAAGAGCCAGGTTCTTTTTGACCTTTTCACAGCCCAGTTAGCCCCCTGAGAACTCGGCTGTCGCACACCTGATCGGTTTGAAACACAGCATGCGTGGATCTAAAGATGTTTATCCTCAGTACAAATGTGAAGTTTCAATTCAATACGACATAGAGTTTTCATGTATTGTTATTTGAAGTTCATGGCTGTATGCATGTTGGCCCACGTGCATTGAGTAGGTCAGTGGGAAAAAGTACAGATTTTTGGTTGACTCGTGTTGGAAAAAATGTGCAGAGCACCAGAACGCCACGTCTGGTTTTCACAAAATTCATGTCAGAAGGACCGCAAGATGTTACTTAGAAAATCTCCCGCAGGCTCAGCACGTTAGAAACTGCTTGGTAATGATACTGGAGAAACTATTGAGGGAAGGGTGTAGATTCCCCGCCTCTTTTAGGGTTAAATTTTCCTTAGTAACAAAAATTCAATCGCTCAGTAGAACTCTGCATTTGATGTAAAGCTTATATTCTGATATTTTGCTAAACAATAGACTAACAGCAAACTAACACCATTGTGTTTCAAATACATTTTTATTGACTAAGGACTTTTGTTTAAAATTCATTTCTTGTGTGCTGAAGTTTCATTGGTGTAAAATAATTGTCGAATCGGATCTTTGTTTCTCTTCATAAAATGGTATGCACTGAGATAGAATAGTGGTGGCAGAAATATTTCCAAGTGGTCCATAAAATTATAACGTGCATGGCTTGCTTCTGACATTGAGCCATGAAGTTACGATCAAATCAGAGAGTCACACTGCTCTAACTATTCTAGTGACCAAGTTCTGCAAAATATCCTCGAAAGATTATGTTAACAAAATTTTGGTTCTGGCAAAAGTGTTGGGAACGTGATCACGTGTACATGGAAATCTAACAACGCCGTGAGCCATGGTAAATGTAGACACAACAGTCACCTGGTGATATTTTGACATTTTTGCACTCTATACCAAAATAACTCTTGTCACTTCATAGATTACGCTGCTGTGCTGGTGTCTTAAGGAAAAAAAGACCTCCATGATGCGCACTGGATAGAAAGGCGCGAAAAGCCTCCGAGGCAATGTCGCGTTTTTCCTCCGTTGCACAAGCACATTAAAAAAAAGCAACTCTGCTGTTCATTCGCACGTTTGAGTGAAAACTTGAGTCTCAGTCGCTAGCCCAACATCTCACTTTTCTAACTCATGTAAAAACTTCTGCAAAAAAAAGACAGTAGTTCAAGGCAAAGGACAATGATAGTACTATTTATAAGAAAGGCTAAAGTCTACAGGCAATAAATATTTGGTGCCTAGGTATGACAGGACAATTTATACGCATATTTAAAAAAAAAAGGAACGTGCAAAATACAGCACCAGAGCCATTATTATCTGCATCTTGTTACTCTACATAAATATTTGAACTCCTTAAAAACAGATTTATCCTCTTACTAAAATTTCACCACACCGCCATGTAATTCTTATCGCTTATAACACAACATATTTTATTGTTTAATATCCCTTCCACCAAAATGGCCACCCCCTCCATGGATAATGGTCAAATCCAAAGTCCGCATTCTAGGGTAGGAGGGTGGAAGGATCTATTCAGATGAAAGGGAAAGGGGGTGAACTGTGACATTTGCACTAGTCTACACTGGTATACGTTACATGCAGCAAATCCATTTCAATCGGTATTAAAATTAGAATTTACAAAATATGTCAATGAGCACCTTTCATATTATGCAATTATAAACAAACTCTTGTGACTTGTAAACAAACATTTCACTTCCATTTTCTGTCTAATTCCTGTATAAAGCAGTGTCAGTTAGGCAGATCTGGGGCCACTGAGGGTCAAAGGTCAAATGAACTTTTACACTATTTTCTGCACCCTCTGGGTTTGACACACTGAAAATCTATCCAGGTACTTACTCCTGCTGATAGTTGCCTAGCTCCGCCCCTGCTTATAGCTAGCCTGTCACATCGCCTACAATTATGTATAATCTGGATAAATGTTTCCACAAGTATGCAGTACAGGCTAGCTACATGGCTAATTTTAACCTCTAAAAATGAAAATCATGACAGAAACAATATGCAACTTGACACCAGTGTCTTTATAACGTAAAACAAGTACACCGAGATTAAAAATGAAAATTAAAATATAAACTGCAAATGTATAACTACTTTTTTCTGCCCAATCCCGTAATGACTATATAAACCAAACGTTACCCCCATACATAATTTACAGCAGTGAATTGAAGAGTCAAGATTACTCCTTACACAGTTGCCAGTTTCCCCAAGATATAAAAGCACCCTGTCATGGAGTGAGACGGTTTAGCCACTGGTCATGCCTGATTCGAATTGGCCACTCATTGGCAATCTCTTGAATGGACAAGCCAATCAAATCATAGTCTCATTCTGTGAAGCTGTTTCCCCCTTTACTTCCTTGCCAACCCACAGCAAAGAAAAAAAATCACAAATAAAACAGAAATCTGTAAACAATACTTGGATGTACATGATGTTGAGCTGGTTTAAAACTTTACATACAAAATATAGCACCATTCTGAATGAAAGCTGGAGGTTAAGGCTACAGACAAAGAGCTCACTATCTTCTCTATTAAGCTCATCTAACTTACTTAGACTCTGCCCAGCCGTTTATCTTGTAATGCACCTAGAACACCACAGGCAGTAACACTACAATTTGTTGGGTGCCTGGAACAAGTACATAAGCCCAAAGCCCTTTTGCTGCCAAGCATGATCACTGCAAAAAAAAACTTTTCCCAGCAAAGGACGAAAGTATGCAACTGTTTCATTTTAATGAAAAATGAAGATTTCTTTGCACAAACTTTTTAAACATTACCCAAATCATTTGATAAGTTGTTCACAGGTTGCTGTTTGTACAGCCTGTGTTGATTTTGTAGTAAATTTTATCCGTTTTTACTAAATAAAGAGAGTGTGTTTCTTACGCCCTTTTACCAAGAACATTTGTTTCCATTGTGATCATGCTTCCCAGCAAAAGGGCGTAAGCGTGATTACGATCTTTTGCCAGGCACACAAAGAATTTGTTTGCAACAAGTCTGGTTACTTTCAGACTGTTACCATTCCAACTTAAAAATACAACATACCTAGGATATACAACATTGAGCAACAGACTTAAATGAGTTGCCTTGGAGCAGGCTTGAACTTAGACATGTTAACAATGGCCTAATTTTGACGAGTTGATCCACTGCGACTGATTTGTGCCCTTGATAATATAGTCGCCACAGGAGGGCGCAGTTTTGAATAGAAGGTACCGTGGTTTCAGTAGAAAAATATATGAACAGATCTTGATATATGTAAGAAATATATCAAAATATACATGAGGAGCCTCTTCTAAATGCCGTTAAATTCACTGTTTTGACCATTTCTTTTCTGGAATCTAAGTAATTGGCACAAGGGCGCCAGACCACACCTTATAAAAAAATTAAAAAGACCAAAAAGGCCTCGTGGCAAAGGACTTGAAGTGCAAAATAGATGACTGATTGTAACTGCGAGTCCACGCACTACCGATCATGGGCATCACTAGTCTTGTCCCAAGACGTCAGTGATCGATAGTTGTTTTATTTCTGTTGAAGAGCGCCCTCGCACAACTAGTTTTTACTTCCGCACAGTCTAATGAGTCGTTGGGGGCGCACTATGCACGGTGTCTGCTATCAAGCACTAACGTCTTGAACCAAGACTAGGGCATCACTAATTTGAATGAGGGGTCACAGTATTTATCAGCAGGCAACTGGTATAAACATCAACAGTGGAAGAAGTCATTTTGGAGGTATTTCCAAGCAATGCGGTAATTTTCACTCCCTTTACTCCATTTCCGTTTGCTTCCCCGCTTCTTTAACTTTTCCTCATTTTTTTAAGGGGGTGGGGCGAAGGAGGGAGGGACAAGGCGCCCCCTTCTTTCTCCCGTCATGATGCCCATGCTATTGATAACGGGGCATTAATATACAAACGGCATTTTGGAACATGTTTGACAGAAAACCCTTTTTATCAAACTAACATACTTTTAAGAATCCAGAAAAGAAAGGTGGTGTCATTGAGTGTGAAAAAATAACTTGTCCTCATTTTGAAGAAAATCTGACCCCAACTCCTGTAACTCTAAAAGCTCTTATGCTGGGTAAAAAAATTCCCTTCAAGAAGCAAATTTCACTTTGTATTCCACACTTCAAAACTAACACTTTCTCCTCTATTACAAAGGAAGGCAACAAGGAAAGCATAGGGCTAATGCAAGAGACAATCTGTGAACGAAGGGGCAAGGTGACATCAGTTGGGGCAGTCCAGGACGTTGACTGCATCCACCAGTGTGTCCCAGAGGTTAACGTGGGTCACCCCGGCGTAACCTTCCTTGCTAATCCGCAGGTCGGCGATGCAGCCCTCCACGCCGCTGACGTACTTCTTGCCGGTCAGTTTTTGGGCATCCGGCGCTCCACCTTAGTGAGAGAGGGCAAAATTTACCAACAAATTGAACTTTCCACACCACCATGGCTCTTTTCAACCAACTTCTGCTCAAGGCAGACACTGCTTGGGGATTTTTAACATTTCACTTCTGATATTCAAGCCCTAATTGAGGGAAACCGTGTCAAAATGACTTGGTTATGGCTGGACACAATATTATATGTACCAATGGAAGCCACTACATGTACTAAGTGGCTGCAGCCATTTCCCATAGACTTCCAGGTTAGCCCTAGCCACAGCCGGTTGATTGAATGTAATGTTTTTTAAAAGAGTATGGAATAAACGTTTTCTTGAATTGAATTTAGTCAGGGCCTCAGAAAACACCCCACAGTGCATGACCTCTCACCTAGATACAGATGACCCTTGACATTCAGCATCTGCAGGAAACCAGCCGAGTGGCCCGACACTTCCTCCCCGTCCACAATGAGTGACCCCTCACGGCCCCGCCGGTGGGCCGTCACGTTGTGCTTGAGCCCATCGCTGACCTTGACCTTTGACCTGATGCTGGCCTCTCCGCTACCTAACTGGTACCTGTCAAAATAACCAAGAGACAAGAAATGCACTGATAAACCTTTCAATCCAGCGTTGACACTTGGATCAACAAAAATACCCCAGCTGCTGGTCGTCACTCACCCAAATACTAGCGTTCCATTGTCTAGACCCAGAGAGATGAAGTCTTGCATATTTCCACTGTGGCCCTCCACCTATTCAAAATCATGAAGACGAGAAAAGTGCGTTTTTCAAGAAGCTGGCTTTACAACTTATTAACCAGAAATTAAAACACACTCGCAAGACAGACCACAGGATAAGCTACAGAACCACATTCTTTCATCTCACAACTGCACAGAATATCGTTCAGTTGAAATGCACGCTGAAAACAAATTCCCACCACTGCCCCTTTAACACGAGCACACCTGTTATTGCCTGAAACTATGCAAATGGAACGTACCACTCCTTGCCATAGGAGGATGCCGTTTGAGGAGAGGGTGGAGAAGACAAAATTAATTGTCTCCCTGGAAGTACTGCTCCTGTAAGAAATAAGCATTTGCAAAGACTCATCTCTTAGGAGAAAGTCACCTGTAGAACTTAAAGAAGAATTTATCTTCGAAATGGATAAGTAAAAAGGAAGAGAATGTGTTGCAACTTTTAAGAAAATGTTAAATAAGTTTCAGGAGATGAAATTAATGTCTTGTGCTCTACAAATTCTAAGGCGAGACTGAAGTTTTTTAAAGTGGATTTTAACGGTACGAATCCAATATATATTAAAGTAACAAATCAGACAAAATACGTGTCCAAGTATACTTAAAACCCTCAAAACAGTGGCCTGTTTGTAACTTTGAGTGTTGGGAGTCTTGGGGGGCTTCAGCCACAAATTTTCCGTGCTGTTTCAGTAATACTGTGAGTCTGCCACAGTGGTCCAATACAAGTTACAGTTTTAGAAGAATGTAGTTTATTATACAAACCCTCTCTCCCTGGGAATGAGGTTACGGGGCAGCTTCAGGTAGCTGTTGCCGGTGAAGCTTGCCCTGTAGTCAAAAGTCTCCGCTAAATGAGTAAAAAAAGAACAGACCAGACAGAAAGAGAGTTAACAGTGCCAATTAACTCTGACCTCTGTCCCCTCTGCTCACACTGTCGAAACTCTGCAATTTCAACAATGGGGCTATTTTGTGTTCCTGGGTTTTTTAGAAGTAAAACCCTTGAAGAAATAATGTATTAAGCACCGAGGCTGAACTTTGAACTTTGACTTGTGCGACTCACCCATCTCACAGTGATCCCCAACGAAGCCCTGGGGGCACAGGCACTGATATTCGTCCCCACCCATGGGGTCGCAGCTTCCACCGTTCTGGCAAGGCTGGTCCACGTGGCACGGGCCCACCTCGGTGTCACAGTGACGACCTGCAAAGTGTGCGAGTGGTAAAGTCAAATTCAAATTCATTACTGAACCCCTCGATAATGAGACCATCCCTATAATTGGCTTGCTATGTACAAACAACGCCACCTGACTCATTCGAAATGACCTGCACATTTGCTGGATAGTCATTTTCCTTGCCTGCCACTGGGTGGGAGCCGGGTTCGAATCCCACCTACGTCCACGTTAGGATTGAGCCTTGTAATCCCTGCAAGTAACCATCTTCTGCTAACTTCTGGGGAGTCAGGTTGGTGCAACTCTCTGACCCAGGTTCAAATACCACCCGGACCAACATGTGGTTTGAGAATTGTCAGGGAGTCCGACTGGGGCAGTGGCACGTTCCTCGCCCTCCTCCTGAGACTCGGGTTTGAATCCTACCCAGGTTGATGAGTGGATTAGACCTTTAAATGCCTGATCTTTCATCTTGTCAAGGTACTTTTATGCTAATAACCCTGTGCGGTTTGTTGAACCACCAGCTCCAAGACTAGAAAGAATCAACAAGTTTTTATTGTTTATTTTACCAGTGTAGTCGGCCGTGCACGTGCAGACATATTCGTCCTGTGTGCTGGTGCAGGTGGCTCCGTTCTTGCACTGGTTGCGTGAGCAGAGTTCCTCCTCCCCGCATTCTTCCACATTGATGTTCTCCTTGGCGTCGTTGATGAGGCCTAGACTTGAGCCGTCAATCTCAATCTAGGATATGATGGATTTCAAAAGGTTCTTAGGCAAAGAAAAATCTGGCTAGAGGTGAAGAAAAAGAAGTGATCCCCATTCTACAAAATCAGCATTTTGGAGAAGCATCATGGCTGCACGGTGATAAGAGGAAATGGTGATAGTGGGATCTCTTGACGGTCTCACCTCTGCAATGCATCCCTGGAAGCCTTTGGTGACGATCAAGTCAGGCGGGAGGTCGTACATCTCATCCACGCCGCCCACGTACATCAGCATCTTCAGGTTCAGACCACGGCTGTTGCCCGGCGACCGGCCCTTGACGGCCTCGCCAGTGTCGATGACCAAGGAGCCCTCCCGGCCGTTGCGCTCTGCCACCAGGGAGTACCACTGGCCGGCGGTCAGGTTGTGGGCACTCTCGATGATGGCTGGGCCTGTGGAGGTCAAAGGCAGAGGTCAAGAGAGAAAAACTCACTGCAGTTGATGGACAGACTGCAGAACCGATCTGAACATTATACTGACTGAAAAGCACACGCATCTATACACAGAAATACAGCCACTCCATGATAATTTTTGGTACATGGCCACTGCTACACTCAGTGCATATAGTAAGCATATATTTGTGACACAGAAATTTGGCTTGTGTGTTTGTTTACATGTATTTTGTCACACCAAGTGGTTTCTGCTAACGTAGAAACAATAACCTAGCCCAACCCAACCCAACCCACCCCAACCCAGTGAATCCAATCCAACCCTAACCCAAACCAACCCACTCCACCCCATCCCAATCAACCCCACCCAACCAAATCCAACCCAACCCTACCCATCCCAACCCAATCAACCCCACCACTCCCCAACAAAAACCGAAACCAACCCAACCGAAACCAACCCAAGCTAACCCGACCTAACCCACTGAACCCAACCAAATGAACCTAACCCAACCAAACCCAACCCAGTGAACTCAACCAAACACCACCCAATCCAACCCAACTCTACCCTACCCTGCCCAACTCAATATACCCAACCCAGCCCTACCCAGTTTACCCAACTCAACCCAGTGTACCCAACCTAATCCAACCCAACACAACCCAGAGAGCCCAACACAACCCAATCCAATCCAACTGAGTCCAGTCCAACCAAACCCAACCCTACCCAGTGTACCCAACCCTACCCAGTGTACCCAATCCAACCCAACCCAACCCTACCCTACCCAATCCTCGTACCAGTTCCACTATCATACTGGAAGACCACTCGTCCATTCCTGATGATCAAGGCGATGTAGTCGCCCTTCCCTCGCGGATTCTGACCGTTGAACATCAGGATTCCTTCATCGGTATTCTGCGGCTTAAACATCATCGCAATCTGGATCTGCCGCAATGACTGCTGCAGACCCGGATAAGCGATGAAGGAGTTACCAATGAATGCCGGCTCATAGACAGGTGCCCCTGGAAGTAGTGAAAGAAAAAAATAGGGTAAAAATACATACACTTTTGTTTTTACTTTTGATTTTGGCTCAAGATGGTCTTGAGAATTTGTTCCAAAGAGGCACTTGCTATCACGTGTATAAAAGGAGATCTTTTCCCAGATCTTTTCAGTGGTTTAAAACAATCAAAAATTGTTTGTGAAACTTTAAGAGGCTGGGGTTTAAAATACTGCAGCCAAAGACAAGCCAAGATGTCTGATTTTTAATGAGCCAAAAAATATATGGTGCATTGGTGGACAAATTTAACTTTAGGCTCAAGTAAATGTCAAAAACATCATGAGCTTTGTCTTTGAAATGACTGAATCGAACTGGTATGTTGTAACTGAATATCCCTGGATATATGACATGAAGTGGAATGAATAATGAAAACCCAAAAAAACCCAGCTGTCAATGCCAAACTCATTACAACGAGTTTCTGAGAGGTGTTAGCAAACAGTTTTTCATCTACTGTGCTACAACAAAGCATCAACATTTTGCAGAAAAGGAACTGCCGCATGCAATTTTTGGCGGAAAAAAAATGTTTTTTTCAAAAAAATTCTGTAGTACTAGCAGCCTGAAGGTCATTTCCAGAACACAATACTCCATTTTTTTCACACCGAGTTCTTTTGCTTCGGATGCTTTAACAACTGAGATATATTTACGATGGACAGAATCTGTTTTTCACCACCTTCTGATCTGTCTTCAAATTGCTTAGCTGATCTCTTTGAATCATCACAGTAAAGAAGGGGATGAAAGACAAACTTAGTGCTTAGTGACTGTGCTCCAATAGCGATCCATGCAAACCACATGCTAGCATGCAATGGAGTGCGCGTGCAAATCTGTAAAGATGTGGTGCAAATGACATGCAATTTTTTTCTTCTTCAAACAAACGACACGAGAAAGTGTTGGAGTCAAGAACTTTTCCATGGCTATGAGTACCAGTACTTTGATGAGAGTATGAGTACATTTTCACAAGAACGAGTGTGAGTAGAGAAAAAATACGCGAGTGTGAGTAAGAGTACAACACTGACACGAGTGTGTAGGAAACAAGCTGAAAATTTCGAAACTCATTTGCAAGCAAGAAATGCAAAAAAAAAATTTGTTAAAAATACAACTATCACACCACTCACAAATGTGGCAATATGATTCTTTGAGAAACAATTTGACAAGTATTCGTGTACCAGAAATCTCTAATCCTCTAATTACTACAAAGCCTACGGCGAGCAGAACAAAATCAAGCTTCTATGTGGACAAAATACTATTTTACAAACTGCTACTTGAAAATTGACACCATGCATTTCTAAGCATGAGGTTTGGAATTTAGTTGAAACAAAACTAACAGGGTGTCCAATAAACCTTTGTAAATGAGTCGTTTGTAGAATAGGCCTTGAACTAAATTGTGCAAATATGTCTCAATCAACAATTTCTGGCACTGATATGTCAAATGAACTAAACTTTTCTCATGAAAGTTCTTTGTTTAATAGCATTTAACGGACACCCTGTGTTTCTACGCAAGCAGGCACAACTTGTAGTCTATTATCTGCTCTACTCAAAAAAAGAGTTTATTTGACATCTGCTGTGATGCAACTGCACACTTTGTAGGCATTGCAGAGTGGTGTGGTGCGCTAGGGTGCGGGCTTGTCAATACCTTACTTTAAAATGCACGTATAAGACCAGTGCTGTAGTCGAGACCATTACACGACCAGACACAAGACCAGACACAAGACTATGCACAAGACCGGTCACAAATAATGGGTTGAACAATGACAAAAGAACACTTTCATTGCAGTTCATTTGAATAGCTTGTGGCTTAAATTCAGACTTGAGGTCTTGTGTTTGTCTTGTGTGGTCTTGTGAAGGTCTTAAGTGGTCTCGACTACAAGTCTGTATAAGACACAGAAAAGTTATGGTGAGTGTACACTGCAGAAGAACAGCTGCCCTTTTTGCACTTCTAATATCAAATAGTTGACATTTTCTTTTTACACCTGCATGGTCCTTTTTCTCCCCGCTTTTTAAAGAGTCATGAAATGTGATTTTGTGACAGTGCCAACCATGAAGATAAAATTTGACCTTAAGGTGATAACTAAAATTGAAGATGAATTGAATGTGAAGCAGCAAAAAAGGGATGATTTCTGTTTTTATGCAAGGCAGAGCTAGGGGCTGCACACACAACCTGCTATTAATAAGAAATGCATCAAATCAAACACCCCTTTCTTTCCTTGATGGACTGGTCCACAACATTGTAGAGAAAAGAAGGATCCAAGGCATAACAGGTGAGTTCCTGAAACGTCTTTGGAACATTGATTTTCTCTCTATGAAATGGATATAAATCATCCACCCCTACCCATACTGGATTAGTCCTTGCTTTCCTTTGATGTGGACCATTCCAACTATATTTGGAAGGGGGCTGCAGTTGAGCCATTATTATTTTTGCGCAGCAAGTCATACTGAAAAAAATGGCTTTGTAATTTAAAAAAAAAAAAATACCATTATCCGCCTGTGCTCCATCCTGGCCGCTACCAACGTTGATGTCACTGTCGTCGTTAACTGGTAAACACAGCATGCAAGGTACCAGTTAAAATCGATGTTGCTAGACTAGGTGAAGAATTCTCAACAAATTAACTGCAAGGGTCCTGCTGCCAAGTCTCAGAAATGACAAACATCACTAACGTGCGACTCGGTGAGGAATCCAATGTC
Source organism: Acanthaster planci (assembly GCF_054643075.1). Lineage (NCBI taxonomy): Eukaryota > Metazoa > Echinodermata > Asteroidea > Valvatida > Acanthasteridae > Acanthaster > Acanthaster planci. Next base: position 10,261,518 of record NC_141792.1, read on the forward strand.
TGACCAGTGCTGACTAAATGTGCGTTGCTCTAGAGTCTCTTATAGTCATGCACAGAGTGGGTTCCACAGAAAACAATCCATGAGAGAACTAATCCTGAACGTACTCCATGATGCACAGTGCATGTGACATTATTTCTTTCAGCAGGCTAAATGTATAGTACAACTGTTTCATCCATTCGACTCTTGCAGTAATTTGGGAACTACAAAGTTGGCAAGTTATGTCCAGAAACTAGGGGTCCAAAAGTGTGACATATTCATATCCCATACATCTGACCTTTGTTAGTTGACATGGGAATATCACCGGAATTGATTTCAAACTATTACTATTTGTTCCTTAAGTAATTTGCATTAATTCAACACTCTTGGAAATTAGAAAATGTGTTCTGAACTTACAAAATCATATGTCAAGTGTGACAGGGACACACAAAAAAAAGGACCCCCAGTTTCTGGCATTACCTTAATATCCCAATTTACTCTTCAATTTCCAGTGGGAACATATTCAGTGTTACACTGGTGCAGTATACTCCTAACAGTCAAAATATTTTTTTCATGACTCAAAGTATTAGACAGGTTTGCAGACAGAAGGGACAAGTAAACGAGAGTTTCTTTTATCAAAGGTATAATGAATCTAGAATTAATCATGCAGAAAAAAATGACAGGAAATATTCGTTGGAAATTAATCAGCCCATATACACAGGCTAGTATGTAAATGACTACATTCCTGTAAAAATGAACCAGTTGCAGGGATCCAACTGTGTTACAGACAAAATGAAGATTAATATAAATTCATTAGCACTGAATCACTGGATTAAACATGTATACTTATTAATGTGAATTGTATTCACAAATCAGCATGATGTTTATGAGCTGTTCTCTAGTCAGCATTAATTTCTGCACAATCATGGAAGAATTGGTCATTTTTCCTTGAAGAAAGCTTCCAGTCCTTGGAATAACAATGACGAACTAATCGTCCTTCAAACAGGCGATCACCCGATTTCACAAGACAAGAATTTCAATTTTTGGAATATCATATTGCAAGACTTTCCTTAGAAGGCCTCACTTGTACATGCGTGCATTCCAATGCATATAAAACAATCTGTAATATCATGCTTTCAACGAATCAAAAACAAAAATGGACCCACATATCACTTTGCCAAAAATAGACTGATGCATGCTGCATGAAAGACCTCATTTTGAAGTGAGAATTTCATTTTTTGTCTAATACATTCTCACAACATCTTTCATCAGAGCAGAAACAGCTTATGGGTTGAAGGTTGAGATTGAAATTTTATGGGGAGGCATGTGGCCTAGTGGTTAGGGTTTGTAGCTTCTGATCATAGGGTCAGGGGTTCGAATCCAGCTGGTGGCAGCATGTTGTGATCCTGGGCAAGTTACTTTACCCCCGTGTGCCTCTCTCCATCCAGGAGTAAATGGGTACCTGTGAGGGCAGGCACGGTTGTTTAGCCATTTGTGCCGAAATGGCAGCACCGGGCGAGTATATTCCCCAGGGAGCTGAGATGGTTTCAGGAATTTTCAGATAATGTGTGAGCCCAATGTGCCGGGATAATGATAATACAGTGCCTTGGGATAGTTTGCTAGATAGAGGGCACTTTACAAGTGCTCGTTATTATAATTATTATTATCATTATTATTCATCGTCTCACATCCATCAGGACAACTTGCATAAACATAATGCGGCCCCAGTCAAAATTGGCTACCCGGGCAGATTGATGTTGTCCACGATCAAACTAGCGTCGAACCTGTCAAGATTCTCACACCTTCGTCTTACCTATCTCGCAGTGCTGTCCGCTGCGCCCTGGCGGGCAGATGCAACGGTAGCCGACCGGTCCAGGGTCCTCCTCACAGTAGCCCAAGCCGCACAGGCCTTGATCAGAAAACCAGAAAACACAGGAGAAATCTTCAGTCCAAACAGGGAATTAAAAAAAAAATTGACTGAAGTGGGAATCGAACCTGTGACCACCAGAATTAATATATACCTTGGGTAAGGGCAAAACCCGTTATATAAACCAGAATAATGCACAAGTGGTCTACCGACAAAGCAGTTACGCAACTGTGAACAAAAGAAAACTGACCGGAGCTGGATTTGAAGGTGTGAGCTCAAGAAAATTGTACCGTTGCTCTATCAAAATTTTGTATGTTGGCAGTTTTCTGGGTTTTTTTGCAAGGGAAGGGATGCTGGTGTAAAAAGCAGCAGCTCTGGTCACAGAGCGCAGACACAGTGCTGCAAAGGTTAAAGTGTCGAGTCCTGTTACAGTCAACTATATCTGCATTACTTATCTTTTGGTATTCCTTTCCCAGGTAGCTATGTTGCTAATAATCGTTTTTTTTAGAAGAAAATGTATGCTGAGAACTAAGCAGAAATTACCTATTGTCAAGATTTCGGTCACGCAAATCTGAAACCTGTTTGAAATACCAGCGTCTGGCGCCAAACGGAAGCAGGAAAAACCAAAAATGAGAGGGGGGGGAAGAAAAATAAATGGAACTGACCGTCCACACATCGCTCAACGGCATCGCACTGCATGCCCGTGTAGCCGGCCTGGCAGACACACTGGAAGCCAAACTCTGTGCTGGCCTCTTGGCACACGCCGCCGTTGTTGCAAGGGTTGATGTCGCAGGTCGGGCAGGCCCTGATCCCGACCCGGGAACCCAGCTCGCTGCCCAGGTAGATCTTCTGCCTGTTGATGATGAACTGGCTGATGCATCCTGGGATTGAAATGAAGAGGATACGGAAATAATGACCTCAACTTACTGGCTTTGTTTTACTCTAAGACATTTCCTAGATTGGCGTTAACCCAACAAATTGAAGTTAACTAGTGGCACATCTCAAAAACATGGGGGGGGGGGTCAATTTCACAGAGCTCAGCAGAAAAATTGCTCAGCAATATTCTATACTAAGCCAAAACCAGATGGGAACCAGTTGGATGAAATATGCAGTGCAATATAATCTCTGTGACTGGCGAGTTCCAAAGCTTGTGGTGCAACTGTGCCTGACGTAGGTCTGCACTGACCCGAGACCCACTATACTCACCTATGAATCCATTCTCAAAGCGCACGGCCTGGGGCAGCGATTCGAAATCCCGCACACCGCCCAGGTAGAGCTTCTGCACCAGGTTGAGGCCCAGGAAGGCCCCGCTGGAGTTGCCCGTCACCTCGGGCTGCTGGTCCACCTGCAGCAGGCCAAAGCGCTTGCTGCGGTACAGCCGCACCGTGTGCCACTGGCCCAGGGCCAGGGGCTGGACGCTGGTCAGTATGGCCGGGCCCGAGCCCAGCTCAAACTGGAACTCGGCCAAGTTGTCGCGCATGCCGAAGGCAATGTAGTCGCCGCCGTCGCCCTCCATGGTCTGGCCGTTGTACAGAATCAGGCCTGAAACGACCGAGGAAAGAGGTAAACATGAGGAAAAGGCACGAGGGTGGAAGAAACTGGATCTACTTCATGCTAAACATTGCTTGGCACATCATCAATATTCTTGAAATATTTGCAAATGTGAAACTGGTGTAATGGGTGCACATCCATAAAGGGCGTACATTTTCTGATTCAAAACCTTCCCCGGCAACAGCGTAATTGAAGTCCAGCACTTGGACAATGCAAGTGGCTGCTCTGAGCAACAAGAGACGGCATTTAAATGATGTACCTTCAGAGAGGGACACACAACGTGCACAGACAAATACACGCGCACACTTATAACCCACTCTGTGAACATGAGTCACGAGTCGTCAGAACCACTTTCCGGATCTAAAGCCTTTCAAAAGAGTCTCATACTAAAAACAACAATGGGTACCCTCAACATCTTTCACCTACTTTGTGTTTATTTACAGCAGGAAACCAAACTGAGTGAAACATCCAAACATAGAGCTAAGTTTGCTCTTTCTAATGCAAACTGAAACTCAACTGTGGCTCTGGTGGTTTCTTGCTCATTTCACAGAGCAGGGTTCTGAGCATTTCGTTAAAACAACATTCCCTGATTTTTCCCTGAGGAGCTTCCCAAATTCCAGGATAATTATTTTGATCTGTTTCCCGTATGTCGCGCCTTTGACGTTGTTGAAGACATGTTGGACGCGAACAAAATGTAGCAGTGCAGACTGACCGCTTTCTCTTCACGGCCAATCTAACTCCCTGACTTTTCCTGATTTGCGGCATTTGTCTTTAATTCCCTGATTTTTCACAAGGGGACGACGGGACACCTAACATTTCCCAGGTTTTCTCAGATTGCAAGAGTGGATGGGAACCTTGCAGACATGCCTGGTGTAGGCTGTGCTGCGCATGAGCGATCGATTCCTGTCGGAATGGTCTGTATGGTCTTTGCCTATGCACTGGGTATGCAAGATGAAATGTATCCCAATAAGCCTCAGCCGTGTTTTCCAGCGAGGGGTTCTCCTACACGAGATCGCGCACTGAATTGTGTAGGGGTTGTACCTTGGGAGCTCTCTGGCTTGAAGGAGATGGTCAGGTCAAACTCCATGTAGGACCGCTGGAGCGGTGGGAAGGAGATGTAAGACACGGGCATCTGGGTGAAGTAGGGAATCAACTCTGTAGAAGCAATGGGGTTGGTACAAAAAAGCCATGGTTGAGAAAATGACACGATTCCAAATGGCCTTTACCAAATTACCAAGGTATGCGCAGGTAACCGTGGGGACAGATAGGGTGTTGAGTGTGCCTAAAATGGCAGCATTGGGCTGCCTACTCCCAAGGATGTGGAGATAGCTTCAGGAATGATGTTCATCAGCAGGGTCAATGATAGCGTACATGTACTGATGCCTTAGAAAAGATGCTGTCAGACGTGTATTAATGTATAGTGTGATATGGGGATGCAACTTCTGTAGCCAGACAATTTTGAAGTGTATTAAAATCCTGACAAATGAGAAATCAATGAGTTGATACCTCCGACGGTCAAGGTGACGGGGTACTCGGACGTGCCCCTCTCGTTGGTGGAGCTGCAGATGTACACCCCTTCGTCGTCCTCTGTCACCGAGGCGATGGTCAGTTTGCCATTCTGGATGGTGTAGCGGCCGGGCATGTCACCGCTCTGCTTGTACCAGGAGGTCTGGGGAGGTGGGAAACCCGAGGCGATGCAGGTGAACTCCACCTGGGTGCCCACTGGTGCGTTGCGCTCCTGGGGGATGACCAGGACTTGCGGCTTGGCTGTCGGCAGGTGAGAAGGCACACGCCAAAAAAAAGCTTGTGAGTTACATCACTCCACTGAAATGATTGTAGGACTTGAAGGGTGTGGATGAAGCCAAAAGGACCAGCTGTCTTTCGAATCGCTCAAAAATAACAGAAATGGTTCATGGGAGCGCTCTTCTAAATTGGTGGGTTTAAATTTATGTCAGTATAAACCTTCTTACACCTTATTCTTTATTCTTCATATTTCGAATGAGTAAAAAAACTTCTTCCCCAAAATACCAAACTGTAAAGCCCCAATTTCATTTTTTGTTAAAAGAAAAGGCGGGGAAGCAGGGGTTGGTTTGTCAGGATTTTTCAAGATTTCAGGAGTTGTTGACTATTTTAAATTTAATCCATCAGGTTTTCCCACTGTTTTGCACCTTGAGTGAAAAGCCAAACAGGCTTACATGATTCGCATAACCATGGCGACTTTGGAGACAATACAATTTGTTAGCTGTTAAGAGGCCTGAAAAGTCCCAGAGCCCTATTGTTGTCACCGTTGCGACTCTACTGCTGTTGGCTGTTTGTGGATTTCTCTTCGTCCCCCCAACCCTGCCCCTGGAGAAGTCGGCAAATCATTTCACCTTGCACGTAGAGGATGACCTTGGAGGTCTGTGAGCCCACGATGTTGGTGGCGGTGCACAGGTAGGTGCCCGCGTCCTGCAGCTGCACCTGGGGGATGGTCATCATGCCCCCTTGGATGACGACTGTGATGGGCAGCTCGCCGTTCTCCCGGCTCCACTGGATGACCGGCTCCGGGTCGCCCCGGGCCTTGCACTCGAAGGTGACGGACTCGCCGATGGCGATGAACTGGACGGTGGTGTGGATGCTGATCTCCACCGAAGGTGCAGCTGCCAAGAGCACAGATATGAAATGTGGAAATTGTGTACAAAGTATACTAGTAAGACTTGAGTCATTAAGTTGTATGAAACCTTGCCATCCCATCCATGTGGGTGTGGCTCTCATGTGGGTGTGGTTCTCATGCGGGTGTGGCTTACAGAAGAATTCATTAACTCTATGTGTCAAACAGTGATCTTCTTTTGTCTGAAGAAAAATCGAAGACCTCTAGGAATGAAGAATTTAACTAGGATCCTGGATTGGCAAAACCATGAAAGATTAATGTGTACACGGTGCTACTGCAAACTTATGCATTAGAAAATCTATGCGAATTAGGATACAAAACAAGGGAAAAAAAAGACCCTACAAAAAAACTTTTTCAGTAGCCTTTAGTAAAAAAAAACACAAATACCATCAAAAGTAATGACCACAGGAAAACAATACTGGTGGTAAGAATAATCAAATTATAGCTTGTTGCTTGTCATCTGTTTCCAGGAATCTTGATTGGCTAAACCATTTAACTGTCTGACCAGTGTTAAGAAAAATGTACCAATCCGTGCTTAGGGTGTCAGCCAAAACCCCCCAAATCTTGTAAAGTCGAATCAAGACACATTGATCCCAGATAACTCGATCAGGGAGATAATTTGTAACACTGACAGCACTGTGTCGGTCACTGTGCTAAATAACCACCCATTTAAAGATTTCTTTACTGAACGACCTCTAGCAAAAGCTTCAGCCATTACACGGGACCTTCCACCATGTGCAATGACCAATGTGATTCTCTCTCAACTGTGACTTCCCCAGTGAGATGTGGGGCACAAGACAAACAGAACAGATTTTGAACTGGCCCACGTGCGTTTCTCACCTTGGAGGGCCAGTCTGGAGTACGCCTTGGAGGAGCCTGCCGTGCTGTTGGCTGTGCAGATGTAGCGACCTTCATCGCCAGGCTGAAGGTTCCTGATACTGGAGAAGGGCAAAGAAACGATTTGACAAGTTACCATCAAGTAAGGAATTTCACTGTTCATTTCTGAACTCCTCTTTTGGCAAGAGCTGGGGAGATTTCTGTAGATAAACTAAAATAAGCACCCATGCAACTCTCCGTTACCTCAAGAGCCCACTCTGAATGCTGTGCTGCACCGGCAGGAAACCGTCCTCCTTCTCCCACAGGATTACCGGTGGCGGGCTACCGGTCGCCTGGCACATGAACTCCACAAACCCACCAATGGCCCTTGTCTCCCGGACTGGGTTGACATTGACCGTCGGTGGCACTATTATACCAAAGGAAGCGAGAAAGAAAGGGTATAGTAAACGATAAATTGGCATTTATTCCATGACATTGGAATGCATATGAAGTCCACTGCACTACGTACAAATTTGTGACGTAAATCTGCGTAACAGACAAAGAAGTTAGGCCTGCAGAAAAAATCTTGCCGAACACTACCTGCCTCTTTTCAACTACAGGATCAAACAGCAGGGACTTTCCCCTGAATAAAAAGCTTACCGCACAGTGTCATTAAAGAGAATCATCCGCAAAAACCACCCAACTAGCAAAACAGTGATCAATATGAATAACAACATCACTGGTGAGTTGGAAATTGAAACAAAAACCTCCCAAAAGTAGTGACAGAACTCTGTTAACTCAAATTTCAGATTTGAAAAATATTTCAACATTTGGTTAAAATTTACAGAGAGAAGGCAGTTTAAACCGTCCAAATAAATGACTACCAGAGACGCAATGGTTGAAGCACTGGACAGTCTGTTTCCGAGTTACATGGCAGTTCTGCCATACCTTGAACGTACACCGTCGCTGACATGCTTCGGGAACCAGCACTGTTGGTGGCCGTGCAGATGTACTCGCCCGCATCAGCGGCTGTTGCCATGGTGATCTGGAGCATCCCGCGTGCATCCGAAGCAGTCGGGGGTAGTGGACCTCCGACCTAAACGAAAAAAAGAGAAAATTATTCAAACCTATCAAAAATGCAAACACAAAATGCTTTTGAAGCTTTAATGACCATCGAAAGGTCTGATGTATAGAATTTTATGATTGTAAATGTCTACTCATCAATCTCGTGATGAAAACATCAAAAAGAGCTGACCTTCTGCCATTCATACGTCATAGGCAGGGTTCCTTCGGCCATGCACTGTATACGGATCATGTCGCCAGCTCGGACTGTCTGACCAGCTGGGGAAACAGTCGGCCTCGGTGGAACTAGGTTAAAAAAAAAGAAGGCATAATATGGTCAAGTCTTCTGTTATTTGTTTCTTAAAAGATGAAAAATGCAAACAATGCGCTGCTAGCAGGCACACGTAAACAACATTATTTTGTTTTTACCTTGGCCCTGGGCAAGGTGTGCCCTTTCTGCTAACAGCATTCTTGGACCAGGGAGCCAATTTCACAGAGTAACATAGAAACTTGCTTAAGAACTGAAAAATATATTTGCTGAGCAGAACCAGGTTAACAGTGAACATGTTATGCAAATTTGCACAGCCCTTCACCGGTTCTCAGCTGGGTTTTGCTAAGCACAGAAATTGCTGAGCAGTGTCTTCTGCTGGCAGCTGCAAAAAAGTCAGTTGAGTGACCCGAGTGAAAAACTTCCGATTTAGTTCCACATGTGGGTCCGTGGGTGCACAGTTTCTGAGCGACTCTTGGCCTTACACAAGTCTTTCCGGACCTGGTGAAAGAGACCAACTCACCCAACACGATGAGGGTGACCACTTGCTGGAAGACACCAAATCCCGTGGTGATGATGCAGAAGTACTGGCCGGCGTACTCGGCCCGCGTCTCGGGGAAGATCAAGATGCCGTTGTCGACGGTCACCATGGAGGGCATCATGCCGGCCAGACGACGCCAGGTGATGGCGTATGTCCCATCCGCCAAATCTGACCGGGGTAAACCAAAGCCAGAAAAAAATTAGCTTCAGCGATTTCAATGCAGTCTAACATCTTCGCACATTTTTCTCCAGGCATGACTTGTTTTCAAGAACAGCTCACCGGCGAATGAATAAATTCTCCAGTCGTTGCACTAAGTTTTCCTTCAAATTTTCAGCAGCCAAGTACCGTGACAAACTATTGTAATGTATAAGTCCCATACTACAGGCCATTCAGCTAACGGATATTTGAACCTAAATTGAAAAACAAGATAAACATTTTAAGATGTACTGAAATGTTACCTCACATGGAATTTTTATCATTCTCTAGAAGATAGGGCTAAGGTCTTCCCTGATGTTCAAAAATTCATAAATTCATTTAGCCCTCATTCCAAGCAGTACAGAAGCTCACTAGTCGCTTTTCGTTACAAATATCCTCACCTGGCTGCATTGACAAACTGTGGAATTTGCATTCAATCTTTTTTGTTTTATGCTACTTCTGATCTAGACCCTTTTGTGTGCCCCCCCCCGCCTCATTTGCTCACTCGATGCACGGCAGCTGAATCGAGCCGATTCGCCTTCCACTCTCTCCAGCTCCTCCACGGACACCTCGATGCGAGGCGGTCGAGGCTGCTCACCCTCCACAACTGCCACAGGAAAATGGAAGACATTCAGTGGGATTTAACAGGCGGAAGCTGCATCACTCATTCAGGAAAGCAGTGGAAATAACCAGATTCAAAATGGCCGATCAGCATTTGTATCAAGACATCAACATTTGTACTCTGCAGTGGAGTACATTTGTAAGCCTACGAACAGTATTTCTTCAAAAAGGAAATCCTCAAAAATAACAGTCACCCGTAAAGTCTGCATCAAAAGTTTTTGTCTTTTGTTGGTAACACTTCACACCCCAAGATGTTAAAATCTTAACAATCCTGGGAAGCACAGAATATTAAGACAGAGAGCAAATCAAATTTACTAAATTTGGAGTAAAGTTTTTTTTTTAAACCCAAGGAAAACTTTTACATTCTCTGTGTCAATGCTATGTTTGATATAATAAATATGTTGGTATTATTAACATGGCCGTTTAACATTGTCCAACACTGCCGAACTGCTGCCGCCCTCACACGAGAGGTGAAGCCAGGTCTACTGATGCAGCTGTGCTCTCAAAAAAAGGAGAAGGAGGGCAGAGCTGAAACACTGGAACTTGTGGAGGTTTACTTTCTATGTCCGTGATGGGAGTTCGGAGTTGACTGAATATGCAGGTCACAATTTCAATCTGTCACTTATTTGCGCCGACTCACCGTCAATGAGGATCTCCCGTTCGTGGAATCCCACTGCGTTCTCGGCCCGGCACATGTAGCTTCCAGCGTGGGTCATGTCCACGGCGTCAATGGTGTACACCGCGCTGCCCTCATTCTCTGTGGCTAGGTCAAAGTCCTGGGCCCGCAGGGGCTCATACAGGCTCTGCGTACCCATCTTCATCCACTGGACTGATGGCAGGGGCTGGCCCGAGGCTACGCACTCCAGGACCATCGTGTCGCCCACCTGGTACTGGGCTGGGCTGGCCGGGCTGATGTCCACGCGGGGCGCTCCTACAGGTTAATCAAAAACACAAGCTTTCCCACTGAAACACTTCTGCCCAATTTCCACCACACCAATCCCTATCTTTACCAGCTCACTGGTCTTATCAAAGGCTTTCAACAATAGCAAAAGAGGATCGATAACTAGCTGCTATGTCACCAACAGGATAAATCAGTGTCTGCAATCTTCGAAAGCCTTTATCTCAGCCAGCAAACTGGTCAATGCAGCCAGCTTTACCCTCAAGCAAGCAATAGCTAACCAAAGCAGAAAATTCTGCAAAAACAGTAAGTATTTCTCTTTAGTTTGCAGGCAAATTGTAGTGTCCTGCATTTGTAAATTGTACACTCTAAAAAGTCCTGGGTCAGATTGACCCTGAATTGGGTCCCATTCGGTGTGACCCTTTTCCGGGTCAAAATATGACCCTCTTTTGGGTCATATTTGACCCAGAAAGGGTAATACCTGACCGTTTCTGGGTCATAATTTGACCTGGAAAAGGGTCATATTGGATGGGACCCAAATCTGGGTCAATCTGACCCGGGAGTTTTTAGAGTGTGGTGCCAAGTATTGCATGCTTTCTTGCAATCGGTTGGCAAATAGTTTCTGTACCAGCACTGTCAGGACATCACAAGCTGCTCATCAGCACAGAATTCCATGGTTAGCAGAACAGAAACCCTGCTAACCACAAAACTCTGTGCTCACCCCGATGCCTAGCGCTAAAACAGGTATTCTACCCTAGTATCCACAAACCTGCTAAGCAAAGAATCGTTTAAATTACAGAATGGGCACAGTGAGACCTCACAAGTCTTTTCACAAAAATCTAGACACCCCCTCACAGTTTGAAATTTGAATATACCAGAGTACTCCACCATGAACAAACAGACCAAGAGAACAGAATTTAACCCTAACACTCCTCAATCCTTCACCTGTTGGAGGACTGAGGAGTGTTAGGGTTAAGGTCTACCGCAAATACAGGTCTCCTTACCATGAACAGTCAAGGTCACTGTTTGCTGTATGGTTCCAACTGTGTTGTTTGCTGTGCAAATGTACGCACCCTGCTCGTTAGGTGTGGCCCCGATAATCAACAATGTCCCTTCATTGTCCTAGCACAGAAAAACAACAGATACTTTTGGCTGGATCAGTTCCTGAACCGAGGTAGTCTTTGAAAGTGGAGAATGACCAAAACGTTGTTTGACAATTTAGCTGGTGCCCTGTTCATCAGCAACCAACCAATGAAACTGCTCACTTTACTGACTGATGCAGCGTGAGTGTCATTTTTTTCAATTTTTGTCTTCTTACATATTTTTGTGAGTAAAAATTGTGGAAGAATGAGGTGGATCCTACTGCGAAAAACTGAAAAAATTCCAGACTAAAAAAATGATTAAAGCACTGATCTTTCTTCAACTCAAAAAAAAAAAAGGCTCAGTCTGATTTGACCAAATAAGATGCGTTTACATTTTGAAACTAGAGGTAAGAGAGAGCATATTATGAATATTGGATTCATACAGATCTGACTGTTAAAAATACAAGTTTACACCAAAAAAAAAACCAAAGAGAAAACAATAAATGGCATAAAAATGCAAAGTGGCAGATCTTTACATTGGCATAAGTTTGTCCCGTGAAGCCCTGGCCACCGACGCGGCTCCAGAACACATTGGGTTGAGGGATGCCAGAGGCCTGGCACTGGAACTGGATGCTGTCCCCTTGGCTGACGACTGCATTGGACGATGGAAATATACGCAGGCTGGGTGGCTGGCGCCCTGCATGGACAGCGTACGTGTACAGAATGGGTTTTAGTCTGAGGCACTGGATCTTACATTTTCAAATTCAACGATGTTAAATTTTACGCTCGTCGTTTTTCAAGTCTGGATTGCATCAACGAAAAAATGAACTTTTGCGCCAAGTTGGGGAGGAGTGAAAAAATGTTTTCACTTACGCTGGACCCTGATCTCCACGCTGAATTCATAGTATCCAGCACTATTCTCAGCTCGGCAGGTGTAGTAGTCTTCGTCCGCCTCGGAAGCATCTCGAATCTGGAGCATGTCGTTGGACACCTGCATGTGACAAATGAACATTATTTATTCGCCTTACCTAACTGGAAAGAGCATTGCCAAGCTCTGGTTTTTGACAAATAATTCATACTGGTGCACATCACGCTCAGCGAACTCAGTCAAGTTCATCATGAGCCGGAAGCTTTTCAAAAGTCTGAAGTAAATCGTGATGCATGGACTTGTAAATCATTTACAATTCCATCGCATCCAACATAAGTCATTGAGAATACCGATAACAAAGGGATACACCAATGGAGGAACGGGGGGGGGGGCTGTTGTCCCCCCCCTTGAAAAGGTAGTTATTTCCCCCTCCCCGCCACACACTTTTTAGGCCTTCCAGCCATTACGGGTACATTGCAAAATTATTACTGTATTCTATTCAGTCTAGTGGTCAGGGCTTAATCCCCCACTTTTAAAACCGTTCTGCTACTGTCAAAGGGATGGCTTTGGATAACCTGTGACATGTCTCGAGATTAGATGACTTGTAAGGTCTTGTCGTGGCATTTTTCAACAAATTTCCTGTTCATTTTTGGTCATTGTATTAAAAAAGGATGAAAAAGTGCGTACTTTCTTCTATCAGTAAATGTTTCCCAGAGAAAATAAGTTGGAGTGATTTTACTTACAACGTGGTTCACCCTGAGTGGTCCGCTTCGACGTGACCACGTGATGGTAGGGGTGGGGTTACCGGTGACAATGCACCTAAGGACCTGTGTGATTCCCTGGTTGATGATGGCTCCCCGCGGCTCAATGCGAGCAGTGGGTGGCAGTCGGTTGTCTGTTAAGGAGACACAGTGATGACGTCAAAAATTCAGCAATGCTGAGACACAAGGAAGGCTAGAAAACCTTGCCCATTTTGACAAAGAGGTGAGGGTATAAAGTCCAAAGAAATTCCATCAAATTCCATTAAAATCAACAGAAAGTGGAAACAGGAATCATAACCACATCAACAAAATGTTGACGATGTGATGATAAAATTGAATGGCTCTAAACGCAATCAGTTCAACGGGCTGCCAAAAGTAAGTCAACAAATGTGACAAATCAAGTAGGAGATGTAGTGATAAAATGCTCTGTCACAAAAACAGGTAACAGCACGGAAGCGGTTCTCTTCAGGACCTCACAGACCAAAAAGATTTCACAAGAAGCTACTGGATACCTTTGTCACCCTGCTACATCCACCACAGAAACCTTCAAGAGCATGTCAGCACAGATTTCAAAGTCAAGATCGCAGGAATGTCTGCTCTTAAAATATCGACAGTCCACTCACCTTGGCTGACTCGGATGTCGATCTCGCCCGTGCCAGACCCCAGCGAGTTGACTGCCGTACAGATGTACACCCCCTGGTCCTCGAACCGGATGTTGGGGATGATCAGGTAGCCGTTCTCCTGCCGGGACTGCGACGGGAGGGCCAGGCCCCCTGGGCGGGACCAAGTCACCACAGGCTGGGGGTCGCCGCTGGACCCGCAGAAGAGGACCACCCGGGCGCCCTCGGTGATCTCCTGCTGCTCCAGTGGGTCAATGGTGACCTTGGGCACCTTGGAGGCTGAAAGTGGGGACAAAGACAGCAGAGATTTGAGCAGAAATTCTCCAGCTCAAACAACAAGCCCAGTTCCGTTTTGTAACTCGTTTACACCCCAACCGCACTTGAATCTTCTAGTTTCAGTGTTTTTTAAGTTTTGGCAGGTATCAAACTCTTTATCAGTACTGTCTGGTGATATAACTCTAGTCTCATGCCAACTGCTCTCAAGTTGAAAAACTGTTTTGTTTTAGGAGGTTTGAACTCGGTGTTTTTCCTCTTTGAAAGGCCCATCAAAACCTACATATAACTTATTTTTTCTAGAATGAAATCCAAATTGACCAGTTTGATGGACAGATTACTGGGTTACTTTGTCCCAGGAAAAGCTGCCAATTGAACATGGTTTCAGTCTTTAGTGGAACATAATATAAACCTGAGACGAGGTTCTTACAGATGTCGTAAGACTTACCTCGGACGTACAGGACGACGCGGTAACTGCTGGACCCCTCTGAGTTGGAAGCATGGCAGAAGTACTCGGCCTCATCCGTCCGCTCCACGCTGTCAATGCGGAATACACCGTCCACGAAGGTTGCTCGGGGGTTCACCACACCTCCACGGCCCCCCCGCCACTCCAGAGTGGGCGGCGGGTTGCCGTCGGCGACGCAGGTAAATTCAATGGCGTTGCCCTCCTCCGCCTCGATGAAACGCGGCGTGATGCGGACGTTGGGCGGTCGGAATGATGCTACGGAACAACAATGGAAAGAACAACATGTGAACGATACGAAAGACACCGGATGAGCATACTTCATGGATCTGCTAAGCACTTGCATAACTGAAACAGGTTACCAACCAAACATGCACGCTATCTATATTACTTACGACCAGTTTTCTGCCAACCTTCCTGAGCACATAAATTTGCTAAGCAAGAAATTATACCAAACAGGTGCATGATTTGTCACAACCGCTATGAAACCTACGCCTATACCAAAAAAGTATGCATAGCCTCTGTACCAGCAGTACCTTATGTTCTGCAGTAAAACTTACAATACGGACAGGTCAGATGCATTGAGTATGATGTGAAAGAGAACAGAGTACAAATGTGCAGTTCCCTTCTGTGAGCTCTATACTGTCATACATTTAAAACCAAACACTCTACTCTATTTATGTGATCCATAGTGTGTCGTGCATGTAAGCTATTACGCTGGAAAAACAACTACTTGAAAATCACCGAGTTGCTCAGTCTACTTGGATCCAATATTCCCATTGAAGACTGCGTGTGAACAAAGAAGAAACGGGGGTGCTGGGGGAGGGGGGGTCAGGTGATCAACTTACATGTGACAGAGAGCCTGGCGTAGGCCTGGTCCACGTCGTGCATATTGGAGCCCGTACAGATGTAAATCCCCTGGTCCTCCTCGGTCGCCAGTGGAATGGTGAGTTTCCCCATTACATCCCTGGCATTGGGTGGCAGGGGACTGCCTTGCCTGGTCCATGCCAGTGTGTACGCAACCTGGGGGGGGGAGGTACGAAAAGGCTAGATGTAAGGGAACGCTTTAAAAAATTGGAGGGCTCGTGAGCGAGTCCCCTTAGGAATTAGCCAGGTTCCCCAGTGAAGTGTGCGGAGGCACGGACCATTTTTGACCAATATTCTCATTTGGGAAATGCATTCTTCAACGCAGAAACAGAGGGCATTCCCAATTGCAGTAGGCAACGTCCTCGTTGGAACATTTTTATAGCATTCTAACTTCTGAAACTCTTGTAAGAGAAATAAGACTTCCATGCAAAGACAAACTCAGAGGAAATTAACTTAATATCCATTGAAGGCTGTCCAGAAAATTTGGTTCCACAATGCTCTTGATTTGGACATGTCTGCTCATGCACAGATATCATGCATGCAAATTAAATTCATTAATTGTTGAACTTTTTCCACATTGTTGCAAGGTTCAGCCTTTTTACCCAGAGTATTTCCAGCATTCTGCAGCAGTTCAAATATTTTCAGTTGGGTCAAATTCCTAGTTGATTCAAACCTGTGCTGACAACTCTAATCTTCTGTGTCTGCGTCAAGACCAGTGTTGAACGTAACATACCAATTCTGAGTTGACTTTGTGACTTAAATCAAGGCAGTGCAAAAAAAAAGAACTTTTCGCATCATCCACAAGAGCAAAAATATTCATCCTAAAGAAGTTTGATTAACCAACATTCAATTAGATGTCCTGAAATGTGTATTACAGAGTCAAAATCAGAAATTAAACTGGCCATATTTTCTCCATTTCTCGATGCATGCATAAAAAAATTATCTGTTATTGTAGCCGCATCAGTTGCAGCCTTCCAAATCATCATTCGAACAATTTGGCAATTTTTCATTTGTACTTATTTTCCTCAACATGCTGGGCAAAATGTGACACCAACAATCAGGCGAGCATCCACAATCCCATCATGCAATGTGAGTATCACCTTGGATGTCCTATTCCCATTGGGCAGGACCGAGCAAGGCTCTCCAGAGCAGGAGTCTATCCACTCGCCGTACTACCGACAATTGGCGAGGAAAAACGACACAAGCTATCAGTATTTGGACTTGCAGGCCATGAAAAACGTTTAAACATCTCAATGGTTACCTGGGGATTACATACGTTTGCCCCGGAGAAATATTCTTTGGGGCAAACTGTCAGGCCCTCTAATTTTTTGGATTCAATGTACATTTCAGATCGATGCAGTCAGCAAGCAGTTGGCAGTGGTTTTTCTTTTGCACATTTCAAAAATGGCTGCTCATATCTTTTTTCAGTTGGGTTCTTACTCTTCATGTTATGATGGTCCAAATGGTGTGATCACCCTGTGAATTAGGCTCGGAATTGCTCCAATCCCTCGGATAGTCAAAAAGGGACCCTAAACTGTACCCCGCACAATGAAAGAAAATTCACTACAAATGTTTTGATTCTTGACAAAGTTTTGTAGTGTTACAAAATGTCTCCGGGAATAGATGAAAATATAAGAAACCCCCAAATGGTGGATTCTGCGTGAAAGGCAGGGCAAAAATTGCTATTATTTATCTTGTTTTTGTTATTGAATACAATTCAGTGTTTGAGGGTGGGCTTTGGTAGGGTGGAGCAAGCCTTTAATATATGATAAGGTTGAATTTTGTTGAATTTCTAACCTGGCTGATGCCTTGACAGGTGAAAGTCACCGTTGACCCCTCCTCGACCTCCAGGTCAATCGGGTCGTCAATAATGACCCGCATACTGGGACCTGTAGTAAAATAAGGGCACTTGCTCGTATTATCTGAGCTCCATTCTAATTGTGCATGACCCATAGAGGTCAGTATATCAAGTCAAGCAAGTGTAAAAGCTTCAGAGACATGTTTAAAGAAGTCAGCTTTGGGCCAAGTCTGAATTAATTGGCTGCAGCTGGAAATTACATAATCATGAGTCTGTGGTTGTGGCTGCAGGTGTTGATGAATAAAACTTGGAACCAGCTAAAATCTGGCTGTAATACTGTTTTTTCAATTTTTAAAAATTTTTTAGTATAAATGAGCAATGACACTAAATATGAAGAGAAGCCTAGAATGGTGCCCCAACTCCAAAGCCCAAATTACACATACCGACGACTGTGATGGTAACCTGTGCCCTGGATATGCCATACTGGTTCCTGGCTACAAATACGTAGACACCGTTGTTGATGGCCTGAAGATTGGTGATCTGGAAAGATAACGAAAAATTGGTGACATGAACGGAATTGATTTACGCCCCAAACAGCGAATGTTAAAGACTAGAATCACAGCTTTGAGATTGGTTCTTGGGTGAACAAAACCAGAAATTCCTTTTTAAAAGAAATGAAAGAAAAATCAGAGATGACTTTTGAACAGAAGAGTGGACAAACTATCATGTTCATAAAGAGTTCAGGGTCTAGGGATTTGACTGGCAGACACAGTGAAGTAATCAAATGAGTTGTTTCAACAAAGACTGCTTCACAATCTTCGATACCTGTAACGAGTTGTCTGGAAGCTGGATGGCATTGGGAGGTAGAGGACTCCCATCAGCACGGCTCCAGGTGCCCGAGATGAATGAGTTCTGGATATACACCCGGATGTAGATAGTAGAAGACAGGACACCGGACAGCTCTGTCGGAGTGATTGTGATGATCGGTGCTTGCTCCTCTATAGACACAAAACAGGAGTAGTATGTTGATATATTTGAAAAAGGACAAGACTAAAAATCTAAAGGCCAGGAGGGTTTCAGAAAATCTGACTGAAAGTCAGTTGTCGCTAATTTGGAGAAGTCAACTTACGCTGGCCAATAGGGGTGCAACTGCCACCGACGATTCTGGGATTTCCTTCAAATCCAGGGGCACATCTGTTGGATGAAAAATGGTAGAATTGACAGTATTGTCGTCAAGTCCTCATAAGTTCCTCACAAGTCCTCACAAGCCACAAGATAGACAGAAAAGACTGTAACAACTGCACTTCTGGGTCACTGTTCAACAAATGAATACTTGCAAGGGTGACATTCAAAGGATGCAATGACTTACTGTCCACAATCGCGACCGGTGTACTCCCTGCTACAGGCGTTGCAAGTCGGCCGGCCGTCAGTATCCAGTATACACGTAGGAGAAAACCTACCAACCAAAAAAAGTTACATTTTGGGTGAAAGTTTCATCCTCTAGCATCAATCATAATTAACTTTCAAATTCAAATTACAGAGCAAAACACACCAAACTCTTTTCTAACACTAACAGACGTTGGAATTTAACTGCAACATGCACTAAACTGGCTACAGGTTTACTTTGATTTCTTCACGCCTAAACTTTAAACTCGGTTGTAAACTAAACCTTCGGTTCTCTTTGATCAAGACTTCCATGGTATCAAATGCAAACTTTCCATACTTAGTGCAAATCACCATGCATTTGAATGAGATTTCCTTATAAAGTTTCAAAACTGATCTTCCCAATAGGCTCGGAGATCTTCTTACTGATTGGATGGGACACTGAGCGGGCAAGCGCATGGGCGACAGTCGCCGGGCGTGCCGGAGGTAGCATCACCATAGTAACCATCCGCACACCGCTCACAGTTTTCTCCGACAGTGTTGTGCAGGCAATCCTGTCGAATGAAAAAAAGGAACAGGCTATAGATTCTCCAGTCACACATGTGAGGCTCAACAGAAAATAGACATGTTCAGTACACGTAAAATGAGGTACACGCAACATGTACGAGTGGCACATGCACATGTACATGTCAAATGTGAATACACGTATTAATTACATGAAAGATTCTACTGATGAATTCGGGAGGCAACTGTGCGAGGTTGCTGCGCACGAGGCACATGGAAGTAAGTGTCACAATATCACATGCGACATGTACAAGCTAATTTGAGATTCAGGATCAAGTTTTTGGAGACTGTGAGGTTCCTAAGAGGTCAGCGCGAGGTGCACGTGAAATACCAGCGTGGTACACGAGAGGTAGCAGGCGCCTGGTACTCACTATGCAGACACCGGTTTCCCGACTGCAGGTACTGGCGTGGCCGTTGCACTGGCAGGGCACGCAGATGCCGAGGTACAGGCCCTGGTCCACGCGGGAGTAACCTACAGCACAGTCCTGCAAAAACATGACGACAAAGCTCAAAGATCAAAATTGAACCAACGGTGACGGACTCACTCCACTGATCAGGGGACTGGTTAGTCTGGCTTAGGGCTGGTTCATACTCGGCTGCGTACACAGTGAATACGCAGTGAGTATGAACTGGCCTTTAGTGTCATTTCTCTGGCTTCTGTTATGCCCTCCTTGTTTCATTTCAGTTAATCTGGTTACTTTTGAGAAGTAATATTTGGTGCTACCCCTGTAACCTCCATTACTTCCATGAAATTGTCTCTTGGCTTATGGGTAATTCCAGAAATTAGGGGTCTGAAAGTGTGACATTTTTGTGTCCCTGTTACATCTGACCTATGTTATTTGACATGGAAATATCACTGGAATTGATTTCAAACTATTACTACACTTTGTGTGGCAGGTAATTTGCATTAATTTATCACTCTTGGAAATTACACGTAAAACAATGTGTTTTGAAGTTACAAAATCACATGTCAGATGTGACAGGGACACGAAAAAAATGGACCCCTAATTTCTGGAATTACCCTTATCTATCTGACTTCCATTACTTTTTGAAAGTTACACATGTACACAGTTTTCTCTGTTTGACTCATATTGCTTCTAAAAATAATGGTCACCTTTGTGACTTCTGTTACTTCTAGACGTTACTTCCTTGATTTCTGAGAAGTCATATTTTGTTCACCTTGAAGACTTCCATTGTTTTTCCGAAAACATGCTTTCTTACATCTTGGTCATTACTGTCACTTCTGACGAATCAAGCTTTTTGTCATCTGTGACCTTTGCTACCTCTGCTCTTTCTGGAGGAATCGTACTGTGTCATCTCTGTGACTTGTTGCACAACGATCAGCTTACCTCGCATGACAAGCCCGTGTAGCCCTCTGGACACTGGCAATCTTCAACAGATAAAGCTTGGGACTGTCCAGTATTCTCCGGAACTACGACCAAAAAAAAAATTTAAAGCACTTTTTCTGAAGTTGCCTTTTCCTCAGAGGAAATGTCAATGGTCCCTCTTTTGAACATCTACATTTGCTCAGTGAGAAACTTTGACTCACCGGCGATATCCATGGAGATGTCTCGTATCCTGGTGCTCAACATCTGGGAATGGAAGGTGGCTCGGATGAGGATGTACTCCACATCGGCCAGTGCCATCAGGAGGAACTCCCTCGTTGCTGGATTTTGGTCAGGCCGTCGGAAGTTACTCTGAGGTGAAAAACAAAATGTGGCTCATAACTCAAAAAGCTAAGCTCAAAACCTCATTTTAAGAACTAGAATTGGGTGCACCTAAAAAACGGGCGATTCACAATAGCGCGCCACCAAGAGTGTTGCAACGCAACGCGCGAACTTTGTCGACCCTTTCCAAACGCGCATTGGGTCGACAAATTTCGCACACTGTGATTGGCTAACGCATTGCCAACTCTTGGTGGCGCACTCCTGTGAAACGCCCATATTAACCCCAATTAACCCCTCAAACTTGACACTGGAGTGGGATTTGTGTCAGTTATTGCCCGAAATAAACTGGATGAGAGACAAACCTATTACATCCACATCATACAAGCTGTACAGCAGAGGAAATGTTATGCCATTAAAATGGACAATCATCTTGCCTCATTATGATGAGGGGGTTGGCAGGTATTCATACAAATATATAACACTGTAAACATGACTGTTATCTTTGACTGAAGCTAAGATTTTGATTCAACTAAACACAAAAAAACTGGCAAATGCTGACACTTTTTATTAAAATTCCCTTGGCAAAAGGCCGATTAAAAAAATTGTGCAAAATACCTCCACTAGCTGGATGGCATTGGTCCGGGTCTCGCCAGGTCGAAGAGGTCGATCATAGTAGATGAGCCTGATGTTGTTACCCTAGATAGGGCAACGGAGAGACAGGAAGGGTGATATATGGGTGACAACTTTGACTGGAAGATGAAACTGCAAGGTGAAAACTTCCCAGAAAGCTCGGATGAAACTGAATTGAAGTTCATCGGTAAAGAAAGATTCTTCTGACTGTGACCACAACAACCTGGTCGTTACCATGGCAACACTGCACCAATTTCACACAGCAGATCAGCAGGAAATCCTGCTTTGAGGATTTATGCGCTACACTATAAAAATTAGCTGAGCACCAGTTACAAGCAATATACACATCGTGACCTTTGCCTGGTAACTTGTCTCTGCTAAACCAATATTCTTCAGCGCTTAATTGGCAAATTTTAAAAGCTGAGCAGCTGTACCAGATTGGCCCCTGGCCACAGTAGACATGTCAACCCAAAGCAAGATCTGCATATTTAGTTATTACCACAGAATGTTTAATAAAATTATTCAGTCACTTACAAAGATTTCCACATCACTCTCGCCATACTGCTGACCCTCCACTGCCGCGTCGTAGCTGATGGTGTATCGTAGGAAGCCACCATAGGCTGTGACCTGGTAAGAGGTTGAAGGTCACAGGTCAACAACAAAAGCACTCCAAGCCAATTATACTGAAAATTTACTTCCTGTTACTTAGTCAAATCTTGGACCCTTCATTTGGAATGCCATTCTTTTCTACCATTGCAAGGGTTCTTCTGCTGCATACTGCAACTGTCTTTAACCCTAACCCCCTAAGGACCATTGAAATCACGCATATGCTTGTTGGATTCAGAGGGTTACCAAGAGCCTAATTTTGTTTTTTCTACCTGGTCGCCTCTGAATTTTGGTGGGAGACTCCAGAAGTAGGCCTGACTCGGCAGTTGGTCAAATCCGCTGAAAATGATCTCATTGGTTGGCACATTGATGGTGAAGCCGCTTGAGTACAGGGAATCTCCGGCACGGTTCCGGAGGACCATGCTGCGCGGATCAGAGGGAGACTGGAACGTGACTCGCAGCTGTGAAGGACAAGAGAGTTAACTTGAGTCGGCTTAAACTGCATGTATGCCGTATTTTGCAACTGTTGGCCAAGTTTCACTGTCGTAAAGAATCAACACAACCCTGGCTTGGCTTCCTGAATGTTTCTTAATATTTTGCAAAAGAAAAAAGGTTTTAAACTTTTGCCGGTCTAAAGCACAGCTAAATTTGAACCACCAAATTATCCAGATTCCGAGCTGGACCGAGAAACCGATATCAATTCACACAAAGTCCACATTTTGTGTACAAGTGCAAAGCCTTTGCCCTGTGTTCACTCCACAAAACTGGATTTTGCCAAGTTCAAGATGTCTGTGGAGGTATATGAAGTGACACTTATCACCCTAACCTGTTGCCGGTAGTAACGGGAGCTGGTGCATCCGTCGGCCACGCCCATGCAGAAGCACTTGGTGCAACCGTCCGGATTGCTGGTGGCAAGGTTGAAGTAACCATACCTGCAGACGTTGCACAGGGTGCCTTCAGCATAGGTCTGCGGGAAGACGGAGGGACAGGTTAAAAATTGGACAGGAGTAAAAATGGATATGTTTTCACTTTTTCATCTTGGTCTTTAGGCTTCTGTTCCGTGAGTTTAGAAGTCCAGACCTTCAACCTCAATACAGCTCCATTTCCTGCGCCAGAAACACCCCAACTCAATCCCACACCCAATTTTAGAGTGTAATTCTAATTTGGTTGAAACAGTAACTTTTTCAAGCTGACGATGGAGCTCGAGTAGAATTGGAAGAATGAGACAAAGCCAAAGTTTGAATGGCGCCCTCTCCTGTGCATGCACAGTGGCTATAGGAGTTTTTCCCTTCACATCAAGGGATTTTTGTCTTGTTGTAGTTGACTTTTACCTTGCAGTCGCACTGGCCTGAATCGTCACAGCCTGGAGATAAACTGCCACGAGAATCACACTGACAGGAATCTGGAGACAAACGCACATACAGAACACAGCCGTTCACATATCGCAGCTGAAAATGATGCAACTTTTTAGTTACATCTGCCGAACAAATACCCCCTACAGAGTCCTACCATCACTGTTTTTTCCACCCAAAAATCATATTCCTCAATTTGCTAGAACAGAATGGCCTTCTTCCATATTTCAACAGTCAGGGTTAGGAGGCCATCCCAAGCATTGTAACTCTGATGATATACACTGATGGTTGGCGTTGCACAAGTAACTACCTGAAAAGAGACTATTGTGACCATGTGTTTTTCAACCAACCAACCACAGTCTAAAGTCACTCTGCAGATATTCAACGTCAACAGATAATGTCTCATTCCAGGAGAAAAAAATCAAGCTCATCACAGCAGGGAAGTAACTGCTTTATCCAAGCAGAAAGGTGAATAGCTGTCATACTTGTAAGGTAGAGAGGAAATTATGTCAATAAATTGAAACAAAAAACTTCTGTCTTCCAAGCTTGAGAGGACACTACAGACCTTGTCTCTGGCAGCTACCACTGGGGCGGGTCGGATCACCAAAGAAGGGCGGCTCGCATCTGGAAAGAGGAAACTCCTAAGTGTTATCTTTAAGTAACAGTCAGAATCTCTACAAAACAATGGTGCAAATGATTTCACGAGTTTATCAGTTGGAGGCAAGAGGTGACAAGGAGAGTGTCATCTGGCAAATTCTGAAATGAAATCAATTTCATTTCGCTCATTAGGATTTTGGTTCAAATGAATTCCGTGAGAATGTACTTGGCTCAAAAGGCTCCAGTTCCGTTTTCATTCAGAACACTTTTTAAAATTAGGAATCACCTTATTTCTCCCTCACCTTTCACAGTTTCTTCCTGCATAGCCAACAGGGCAGTTGTCGCAAGTTGCATAACCATCGACGTCAAGGTAACAGGTTGAGGAGAACCTGTGAGAGAGGGAACAAACTGACCAATCACAGGAGGCCGTTCAGTGAACCAGTCAGTCCCTTCACATGGTAATGATACATTTTTGTTATAACCAACCATTTCAGTTTCTTGGATGGTTATTTATTTAGTTAGTTTATAGTTAGTTATTTTTGACCAAAAATGGGCTCAAGAGACCACTCACTGGTTTGGCGTGGCTGTCAGCGGGCACGGGCAGGGCTGGCAATCGTCCGCGGTACCGGTCAGTGGGTTGCCATAGTAACCAGACACACACTGGTCACAACTGTCTCCGAAGGTATTGTGTAGGCATGCCTTGAGGAGTTAGGAAAAAAGATGCCTTAATCATTTGAGTCCAAGTAGTAAGCCTTGAAGGTTACTGTTTATTTCGATCTTTGCTCTAACTTTACATTGAGCTGAGAGTAGAGAATGGCTGATGATGTGTCCGCCTATATATAGGGCAAGTTCAATCAAGGACTGCTAGTGGACTAGTGGTTGATTTGTGACGTACCTAGCCCATGTGCAGTGAAGTTGAAGTGCGAATGACCCAAGTCAACCGTTGTTGGGTTCTTAGACCAAAGGGGAGAAAACATTGCCACAGGAAGGGCAAAATAGCAAAAATTAGAGTGGAAACGGTCGTTTCCTACTGACATACTGTTCTTCTGGCATTTTTCTTTTAACTGGTCTTCTCTGCACTGTCCTATTAAAAATGGCTTATGGCAACCAACGACATGGCCAACCTCCGCAGGCTGGTCACGAATAGTTGACTAGACTAGTCCAACCATTGTCGACTAGCGTGCGTTTGATAAAAGATAGTCGAACTATGGTTAACTATGGTCCTTGGTGGAAGTTGACCCTGGAGAGTATTCAAAAAAAATCTTATATATGCAATGGAGACGGAAGCGGCATTGGTAATATGCAGATTTCACTTTCCAAAACATAACAATAAAACACAAACAGAAACATGATCTCGCAAACTCAATTTACTGGTACAGCACCCTCCGACCCATCTACAGGGTTCCGGCACCGAAAGGACAATGAAATTCCATGACTTTTCCCGGCATGGAAAACGATAACAAATTTCCACGACTTTTCCAGGCCACGGGAACCCTGCATCTACATTAAACACACAGCTGACAGTGTACACAGAAAACCGCATGTAGGGCCCCGGCACCGATATTGGGTGATGAAATCCTAAAACAAACTATATAGGGAAACCGCCCAGGTGCTTGCAATTATGCAGACGAACAAAGAAATTGACTGGAGCGGGATTTGAACCTGGGACCTCCGGGATACCGTACCGGTGCTCTACCAACTGAGCTATCCAGCCCTGTGTTGGTGGTTCTTCGGGGGATGGAATAGAGAGAACATGCTCCTATTTTTCGAGTAGAGTGTTGGATTGATGGGATTCAGGGTGGGCCTTTGTAAATACAAAAGAGGGAGTTTGCATGTGGATAACACGAATCAACACCGAAAGCAAGGAAATAATGAAGTGAACAAACTGTTCGTCGTCAATGTTTTTCACAATGTTTTACCTGATATCCTGCGGCAGTCGAGCATGTGAAAAATAAAGTCAAAAGTTGATATCAACAGTTGAAAACTGGAAACATTTAAAAAGTTCATCTGTGAAGAAACCGATTTCAGTTTTATCCAAACTTGCTTGCTAATTATTTTGAAGTCTCAATGCTACAAAATAAAATTATGGTCACTTAGAAGGAGTCCTTTTTATACTTTTACGTCGATGATTACAAGAAGGAACTGATGATCAAAATTTTTCTGGCATACTGAGCTCGAATGAAGAGACTGAACAACCTCTTTTGAAATCCTCATTAAAAGCAAAATGAATACAACCAAACATTTTAACGCCTTTGTAAAAAAATGTTCCGTAACTTTTCAATTTTCGGCAAGATTGAACAGGTCAGTCTTGTCTGTCTAACCAAAACTGACAAACGATGCTATGCAAGAAACATGAAACAGATGTTAACGTGGCAAACATGGCGAGTGCACCAAAAAAATAAATTAACACTGGCATGGCCGATGAAGGGATGCCCGCGAAACACAAATTTATCCTGACGTGGCCAACATGGCGGCTACCCGAGAAACATAACTTAATATTGATGTTGCTACCGTGGCACTGTGAAAGTGTTTATGACAACACTACATGCATCAATACCCACCCTGCAGACACCAGTCTCTGGATCACAGTCAGTGGCATGGCCGTTGCACTGGCATGGACCACAGACACCCAGGTACAGCCCTCCTCCGGTGCGGGTGAAACCAACATCGCAATCCTGTGGCACAAGAGAGAGATGACTCGTATCATTTATCAACCACTTGAAAAACTCTCACACAGGTTTGCACCTTTCAGACATTTCATAAACATTAGTTACAAATCTTTCTGAGACAGAGTGTAAATGACGTTTTGAAGGAGAATCATCTAACGCTCACCTCACAGGACAGCCCAGTGTAGCCGATTGGGCAGATACACTGCTCCACTGCGTAAGCCCTCTCACGCCCAGTGTTCCTGGGTTCCGCAATATCCAAGGTGACGTCCTTAATGCTTAGCAAAAGAAAAGTACAATCCCTTTACTTTAGAGTCAAGATATTGGGGTAAGCCTTCCCAAATATCACATTCACTTTTTCTTTTTCAACAGGTTTAAAAATTTCACAACCCAAAACCTTCAAGTGTAATAAGTTTGCAAAATGTGAATTTGGAAAACGTCTTGTTACCCAATTGCTGGGTTTGTTTTTCATGCAATATGAATTATCGCTTACACGGCATAGGTTGTGGGAGAGCTGTACGTCGCTCTAATTAAAATCAAGTCCAAGTCTGCCAGCAGCATCATCAGAAACTCCCTCTGGATTGGCTGGTCATCCAGTCGCCTCCAGTACGTCTGCAAAGATATCCACCAATCAGGCGGGGCATCATATTGGTATCTCAGTTTGGCGTGACCAAAATTTGAAATACGTGTTGCTCCTGGGATTTTGAAGTACCCTCCAATACAATACCAATGCAGTGTTTCACACCTTCTGCCATATTTGGGGATTTAGACCTTCTGAACCTTTATGAAACCAATTCCAAATTGTTTAACCTTGAAAGCAAACCCTCAAAAAAGGTCAAAACATCATACAAAAGGTATTACACACATACTATTCTCGTGTACCATCCATAATGTCAAAAACTTTTCAAAGTACTACACCTGAGATGTCTCAACCAATACACACCTGCCTTTCATTTCTTGAAAAAAAAAAAAAAGCACTTGAAACACAATTTACTGAGTACAAATACACCTTTATGCCTTCATACCTCGATCAGCGGAACAGAGTAGGTCTTGTAGCTATTGGACGTTGGCCTGTCTGGGTGGACAATCTTCGCCGTGATTCCGTTTCCCTGTGCATGACACAAAACAAGCATAGAATTTGAAACCAACAAATGTGCTGCCATCTGCAAAAGGACAATCCTGAACAGCCTAAAATCCAGTTACTTTGTTGAAGATAGGCAAAAGGTGAGAAATGCCTATAAATCATCAACTTGTTTATCACCAAAAATAATCAATTAGATACTTGTAACTTGTGTTCCCTTAAAGATTAACAGAGCTGCTTTTCACACAAATTGATCACATTTTTGTGTGACTCGGGGGGGGGGGGGGTCAGATTGGTGTAGTGGTTCTTTCCTGGCCCTCCACCTCCGTGGTCCCTGGTTCACATGGTCTGCATGTGGATTGGGTTTTCAGTCCCTACTTGATCCCTTGGGTTTATCCAGAATATTCCGTTGGGATTTTTCTCTCACTTCTTAAAAGTTGAACTGCTCCTCACTGTCTCTTATCTACAGGTTTCTTCAGGCTTGTAAGCTACCCCGCGCCAAGGGTACTCAGTTGAGGAATCCTTGGTGTCATTCCCAGATATTAAAATAATGACGATAATAATAATGTTGTGAAAATCCTTGAATGTAATCATGAACCCTTCATTTTTATCACTTGCTTCCGACTCACAATGAGGAGGATGTCTGGCTCGTTGTTGGAGAATGTGGCTCCGGCGCCATGTTGGAAGAGGACGGTGTAGCGAAGATTGCCACCATAGGAGGACACCTAGATGGAGACAGATATTCTCAACTTTATTGTGGGTGTTGAAATGCTCAGTATTTGACAACTTTGGGCATACTCAAGGATTTGACAAGATCCAAAGCTTTACCCTTTCAGAATCTGAGCCGCTTCAAAGCACGACTGCACCCATTTTGCCCACATTCATTTGGATATTTCACAACACAGCTTGCACTTTCTGTTTCTTGACGTTACGAGGGTTTTACAAATGGAAAAATATGGAACCGGTGTATTTTTGGCACAAGAAAAGAAACGCCGTAATCAGGAAAGAGAAGACAAAGAAATTTCTGCTCCTTAACAAGTAAGACAAACCTCAAGTTCCCTGCCCACTCACCTTGTTGCCGGTAAACTGGCTTGGGAGGTTCCAGTAAAACGTCTGTGACCCAAACGGCCTGAAGTTGCTGAAGGAGAGCTCCCTGGATGCCGGGTTGGCAGACAGCCCCTGCTCGATGACGGCTGTGCCTAGGCTGTCGGACAGGATGAAGCCCTGGGCGTTCTGGGTGAAGACGGCTGAAACCTGCCCAGAAAGCAGCCGAAAACAAGAGGAGCAAGCTTGAGTTGGGGAAATCCAGTGTGCTCTGATCATCCTTAGCATGGTTTCAACCAGTGTGCTCTGGTCGTCCTCAGGAGTCCACCCCTGAGGACGGCCAGAGCACACTGATCGAAACATCAAGTACACACTCAACGGCTCTTATCAGAACCATACCTCTTCCAAAAGAGATCTATCCCCACAGTGTTGCCGCAAGCCCTCTTTACGTCTTACCTGTGATCTGTACTGTGTGGTACTGGAGCAGTCACGCGTTACCCCCATGCAGAAGCATGAAATGCAGCCATCTGGAGTGTCGCCGTTGAGGTAGAAGGTGTACGGCTGGCAACGATCGCATTCCTCTCCACGCACATTGTCCTGAACAGTGCGAACATGAAAAAAATCTTTGTGGATGTTCGGTGGGTATTTGCATATGTACAGGAAACTACCTGCAAAAATACTGAAGTTTGGTATTGGCTGATAAAATGTGGACCTTTCAGTGCATACTATCCCACCTTAGTTGTTGATATCACTGTTGTACGTTGAGATTGGTGGATGATCAGTGGATGTTTGGTGGATAAAATAAAAACTGTATTCGTGACTGAAGGATGCCAATCAACAATGCATTTACATACAGGAACAATACTCCACTTGAAATGCACTGCATCGTATGAGTGGATTTAGATTTGACGGATGTTTAGTGGGCAAAGCAAACATGTTGACAGACGCCAACTCTTGAGAAGGATTGTGTTATAGATAACGCTGTTTGAAGTCATGGCCAGTGGACCGTCTGACAATTTTTACAACACCATTTCCTCAAAGCTGAAATCTGCAAGAAAACAAATCTCTTTGTGCTAATGGCCCGCGATCGTTTCCCACTCACTTTGCAGGCACACTCGGGTCCGATCAGCTCCACCGTGCCCGCTGAGTTACATTCCTTGCCCTCCGGCACGCAGGAGCTGCCCAAGTTCTGTGGCTCGCCCACGTACTGCGGTGAGCAGGTCTCGCACTGGCGCCCATCGTAGCCCGGCGGACAGTTGTCGCAGGTGACCAAGCCGTCGCTGTCCAGGTAACACGTAGGCGAGAACCTGATGAGGAAAAACAATTTACCTTTGGTTTTTGACCTCAAAAGTCTGACCTTTGAATTCGCATTTTGATAAAGGTGTACCAAACATGAAAAAAGGAATTAGAAATATTTTGAGTGGGTTAGAAAGTTGGCTTCAGAAGAGACTTTAAAAGCTACATCTGAAAGTTATACACAACAAATACTCCTAAGGAAAGCCATTCATAAGTGGCTTCTGCTGCATCCCTAGATGTATAGTGTTCAAAGCCACAGCCAATTGATTTGGACATGGACTTCAAAACTACAGGAATCAATGCTCTCAGCTGTGAAAAGTAAAACAACTCTGTCTCTGTCAAGATAAGATGCATTTATGATGAACAAAGGCATTTGGGTTTGAGCACATCAAGTTTAACATTGGTCACATGCGCCCTGTGCCATTCTCATTTCTGAACCAGTGCAAATGACAACAGACTTGCACACTCACTGGTTGGGGTCGACTGTCAGTGGGCAAGGGCAGGGCAGGCAGGGTATGGACGACAGGGGGTCACCATAGTAACCCTCGGCACACTGGTCGCACTGGTCCCCGGCTGTATTGGCCCGACAGTTGATACAGACACCTGTCTCCGGATCACACTGGTATGAATAGCGGTTACATTCACAGGGCTCGCACGTCCCAAGGTAGCGGTTGTTGCGGACACGGTAATAGCCAGAGGCACATTCCTGGGAAACAGAGCGGCCAGATTGGAGAAAATTTTGGTCCTGATAAAAAAACAGCTAACATTTAGTACTGGGACCCTAAAAAACAAGACTAACAACCTCAAAATGGTGACACTCTCCAGCTGAAATCTGACCACGGCCAACAGATTAGAAAAACAAGTGAGAACACAGGAATCCAGACATGGCTTATCTTTTTCTCGTCTCACAGAAAAATATGGATAAACTTTGTACTAAAATTATAGGAGGCTGTCTATTTGTAAAACTCTCGGGGAAGTTGTTTGTCAGGGAGCTTCAATAATCCTCCAAAATCTCATCCCAGGTTGCAAATAAGGGCAGAGAGTCTGCACTTAAAGAGCACCTCTAAGGAAAACATGTTTTCTCCGATTATATTTGTTCAAATAAATATGGAAGCATCCAAACTGAATGCAGTGTCATTGTCTACATGGCTCAACTATTACAAGTTTAAAAGGGTTTTTTTCTGTTCGTGCCAAGATGCGAATTCTGAATGTAGATTGCGTCATTCTGCGAAAACGAGGGGAACCCTCACCCTGTGTTCGTAGCAGATAAACCCTTGTGCATGCCAAACAATGGCTACATGCATTATTTGGTATGCACAGGGTTTATCCACTACGAACACAGAGCGAGGACTCCCCTTGTTTTTTTCGATGCTTCCGTATTTATTTGAACAGATAAAACCCGAGAAATCATGTCTTCCTTAGAGGTGCTCTATAAAGCCCCATGACGAATCAGCTGAAATTTATCAACTGGGTTTGCAGCATTATGACAGGCTCGGGACTTTAATTCAGAGGGGGGCAAGTCCTGGCAGCGTATAAAATTTTTAGGCAAAACGTTTTGAGAATATCATCAAAAATTGTTAGAACCCTCAAAGACAAAGCTCAATCCACTTCGTTCACAAAGTACAGTGCTGGGTTCATGGCTTTCTCGGGGCAGATCTAGGTTTGAGGATCCCCTCCTTTGTGCCCAGGGCACCCAGTAACTTGCCGACCTTCCATCCTAGGAGCAGATTAATGCTGAATAACCCCCAGGAGTGATGGCCACGGCTCATTTATAGCAGCAGGTGGTGTACACTCACAAGAATGGGTATCTCCAATTCTCTGATCTCCATCTACGAAGGTGCATACGCCCAAGGGCGCTGAGGCCTGTTGCCACCCACATGGACAATATGAGTCAAAGGTGCCACAGCTACTTTGGAGATTGGACCTTGTACAGACATTGCACAATCTTTTAAAATGTCCCCCACATGGCAATACTAGTAAAGGGGGAGGGGCACTTCACCTCCCCCCTCCATCTCAGCTGTAATCTGTATTTTAATCTGGTACATGCATAGAGACCTCCATGAATTGTTACAGCTCCAATGAACTAACACCATCATTCCATGAGTCAGTAGCTTTCCCAATGTGCTGATCGATGAAAATTGAAGGACTCTATGCACCCTGCATCAAAAGTTGAACTCTTTATGAGAGAAATGGTGAGTTCATTTTTTCAAAGTGGTGCCAAAATGAGCCCCCCCATCACTTTATAGACCCATAAAGGCTAAGCCATAAAAATGGATGACATTAAAAATGTGTTGATGTTTGGGATTAACTGAACCTGTTCTGGTTTTATAAACCTTAGTTTGTGTTACTCTAGAATGTATCTTATCAGATCTTTTCCCTTCCATCCTTTCTTCCATGTTGTAACTAGCTCTGACAACCAGGTGTGCATCCTTTTCAAAGTTTACAGACAGATCATGTGAAATTTAGACTGATGGCCCAATCTGGCGGTCGCACAGCAACTTGAGGTTGTCTATCATCACCGGATTAGCCAGTTAATCATCACATGCTCTGCCATTTTGCAATTTCCTGTGACAACCATCTGACTTTCCTTTCCAAAAGGCACAGAAACAAGAGAAAAAT
The DNA here is from genome assembly GCF_054643075.1 of Acanthaster planci. Classification (NCBI taxonomy): domain Eukaryota; kingdom Metazoa; phylum Echinodermata; class Asteroidea; order Valvatida; family Acanthasteridae; genus Acanthaster; species Acanthaster planci. The sequence goes on from NC_141792.1 coordinate 10,294,200, forward strand.
GAGCTGATGTTTCCGAATTCTGGCCTAGTGCCTGCTCTCGCAGACATGTAGGGACACAAATTTGCTTTGTCCTTCATCACGCCATCCTGTGCTCCCATTCTCAATGTTCCGCTTAAACCCTCTAAAAATCATTTTCGCAATACTTGTCACTTGCACTTGTCTGTGTGCTCCTGAAGAATGCATCTGATGTTCCAACTGCACCTACTCAAAAGTGAAGCCTGTCGCAGGTCATTCCATGACATCAATGCACACACGCAAAGTTAACCTTATCAGTCCTAACACAGGCGTAATGTTGGGTGCTTCATTCTCAAATAACCTTGCCTTTAAGGAATACCTCAATATAATTCAAACTGAACCACAAATGGACACACTGTTTGCAACCTACCTCGCAGGACTGGCCAGCATATCCCGGTGGGCATTCGCATTTCTCCACCATGAAGGCCTCTTCACCGCCATTGTTCTCTGGCTGGGCCTCGTCCAAGTAAACATTGGAGAGACTGGGAAGGTCCGAGAAAACAGAAAAACCAAAGTTAGAACGCTCGAGGTCAGATTATCCAATAGGCACTGTGCCTAGGGTCTAAAAAACGTTGGAGGGCCTGCAAAACTACCACAGGTATGCTATGAAAAGGCAAACACCCAACACTTTCACGCAAAACAGATAAGTTTTTTTGTAAAAGCTTCAAACCAGCTTATTCACAGCTTCCTCATTCACAGTTTACTCCAGCTAAGCAGCGACATGAAATGCTAGGCTCAAGCACAAAGTACCTTAGACACAGAAGTAAATATCAATCACTGATGCCCCAGGCCTACGGAAAACTGGTGCCTAGGGCAAAACGGAAACCCTTGATCATTCCGTGAACACACTTCAGTTTTTGGTCACAAATTTGGTCAACTTAGGCTGCAGTAATTATTTCAGAAGCCCACCTTGACAGACCAAGCAGGATATGAAACTGATGCCAGATACCTGTCACAGGTGCCAAAGATGACGGAACAATTTGGCCAATGATCAATTGCTGCTAAACAAAATCTTTATTTGTTAAGCAAAATTGTGGGTCCCCACTACTCCAAAAATTGTCGGCATGACTTCACAAACTCACCGGAGAGCCTCTGTAGTGATTTCCTGTACCTATAAACCTCTTCTAAGCTGTCATTATTGGTTATAAGTTAAATGTAAATCCCATTAAACTTTTCTTCAATTCCAGAAATATAAAAAAAATCAAATTGTTGGAGCAATGAATTTCCAGTTTTGCACTTCAGCGAAAATTTAAAATGTGTATGTGTGTGCAGTACCATGGGCATGCCCGAACAAGTCCAAAAGTTTATAAGACCGAGCAGGCTGGCTGTCAGTCTCCAACTACAGACGCTGACGACAAGGTGAACTTTATTACCACGTCAAAACTGGTCACCCGATTTGTCTTGATTTCTTTTTCCAGTGGGTCACATGTACAGCTGACTCATGCCCGGGAGAAATAGCAGAGGCAAACTTGTGATGCATAACGAAATCGATTTTTGAAAAAAAAACATTAATCATGCAAGTTGAGACTTTCAATCCGGCAGGGGATACTCACCTCGTGTCTCTGAGGTTGGTGTTGTAAGAGGCCCTGATGACAAAGGTGTCCACATCCTGTAGGACCATCATGAGGTCTTCCCTGGTAGCCTGCGTCTGCTGGTCACCCACCACCCTCATCCAGCCATCCTGTGGAGACAACAGTAGTTGTCAAACGTCACCCCTGAAAGAAGAGCTAATGGACTTTTCTTTTTATTTGTTCTGGGTATGGAGACAGATCACATGCTGTAGAAGAGCTACAGAGTACCGACGTGAACATGTCATGCACACGTGTGTATTAGGCATTAGTGCGCGAACCATCGTGTGAACCAACACGCGCATGTACTCCATTTCCTGGTTCTAAATGATGTCACACCTTGATACTCTTTAAGAGTCAGCCAGCTACTGACTCTGCTAGATTAAAGGGGAAATAATAAAGAGAGGTGAATTGCATCAGAGCAAATCCAAGGTCCCTTGACTAAGTTTGGACCCACATGGGGTCAACAGACCAACTTCAGTTTTTCAATGGACGGAGAGGAAAGGGAAGTGGGGGGAAGGGATTAATTTCAAAAATGGTCGCAGAGCACAAACATGTACACGTAAAGATCACCGGTCTTGCGCCTATAACCGCGATTTTAAAAAGCGTGGGTAAGCAATAAGTAGATGGCAGTGCATTCAGTGCGAATTGCACGTGACGCACTGGGAATGCATGTATTTGTTTACATGTGCTTTGAAAATATGTTTCCTTTTTTATTCTTTGGTACTGCTATCTCTTCTTTTCAAATGTTGCAACCGCATTGTTTCGAATCTGCATGGGCCAGATTAAGTAAACAGAGGATATTTTTTCAAAATCGAAAAATGGCTTCATCAGACCTGTCAACCTCTTGAATAACAAAACTGTTTTCTGAAAATTCAAAAGTCGTTTTTTTTTTCATTAAAAAATCACATTTTGCAAACAAAGAACATAGGCCTAATCCTCCGTGTGATCGTTTTGACCACTTGTCTGGATTGGGTTTAGTCCGACTAACTCGGACTAGATTACATAAGCACTTCTGCTTGCATAAAATAATCACATGAGAAATGCACTATCGATGTTGAAGAGTGAAATGGCCCTATTCCCACCTGAATTGATCGCGTTTTAAAATTTGAAATCTTTAAGTGCACGTCGCAAGCCCAGGCTTTAGGATTTTTTCACCTGCTCGCTGGCTGGCTGTAAAATGTCTCCATTCTTTTTTCTATTTCTGCAGATTTTTAACACGAGGATCGGTCTTGTCAAATATTGCATCCAAATCAGACCCTTTTACAGGTGTTGCTCTGACATGTTGATGGGTCTATGTGCAAAACTTGTTGTGAAATCTCTTAAAAACGACGCACACAGAACCTGTAAAAGCTGTGCAATAATGTACGACATAATTTCCTTTGCCCCACACCAGTTGCCATGAGGCTCTCTATCACACAGAAAGCAGCAAAATTAGTAAACTTATTTCAAGCCGCAAATTCATGGTGGCCGTGAAACGTGCGCTACATAAAATACTGGAGATTATTTGTCACAACTTCTACTGATGTACAAGTGGCTTCAAAGAGTCCCACTAATGCAACATGAATATTATATTTTGTAGGAAGCCAATCACAATATAATGTCAGGTGGTTGCCGGATGCTGTTTACACCCGAGGTTTGTACACATGCGTTCATACCCTGTACGCACGTACATGTACACTGTACATGTACCTGTGCAAATGTTCAAGGCTGTGTATTTTTAACATAACGTGCACTCGCAACCGTTGAACTACAATTTCAATCGTCAAAACCCACATTTTATGGGGGAGAAAATGTACGATCGTATTTTCAAAAATTTCCAATAGGAAATACGACTAAATCGTACTAGTTGGCGGGTCTGTTTCATAGAAGTTTATGGCTAAATATGTGGGTCAATTTGCCCACACTTTTGGATTTAGTCGGGTGCTGTCTCGGCTACAGTACTCGCCATTGATTTGAATAGTAGCTGTCTGTCTATGGGTCTATATGTCTGTGTGGCAGTGGCTCACCTCAACCAGCTGCACGCTGACTTCATTGAAGCGTGACTCCTCCATGCTCCGGCCCACGACGTAGGCCAGCTGGATACCGTTTCCTTCCAGGATGATGTCCGGCGTGAGGTCAGCGGCTATCGGCACGCCGCCGGTGTCAACAGTGAAGCGGATACGATACTGGAAGTTGCCACCATAGCTGGTCAGCTGAAATAGAGCGGAGGCGAGGAGATTTACAGCCAGTTCCACCTTGTATGTATGCTTCGATCCATTTAGTGAGACTTTGTTTTCAAAATTCCACGAGTGACAAAATTTAACTTAAAAAACAGGCCCAAACAACATCGGCTGTGTCAGATTTATTGCAGTCATAAATACCTGACATCAAAACTCTACAATAGCAATTTATGTATTATGAAATGGTCTTTGCAGAGAGATAATTTAAAGATTCACTTTGTTAACGCTTCTGAAACGAGCTGAGGGACTGCTGTTTATTCCTTACAAATGCTGGTTTCAAGCTGCTCCGTGAGCTCCTTTGGTACTGTGCCATCTATTTGCAAGAGTTAAGTCGGGGAAGGGGCTGGTCGATGTGCATGAAAAGTGTGCAAATCGGGGCACTGAATTTTTATATGAATGAGCACAAAAACCCAGAGTGCTGTAGGGCTTAGAAAATTTATGTATCAAGCAAAAATCTACGGGGCACAGGTCACCTGCAGTATACTTAGCATGAATTTTTGGCCAGTGGACTGTTTTGCTGAGCAAATATTTTCAGCAAATTTCAGAGAGCAATGGTGCTGAAACGGTCTTTATGACTGCACGATGTATTGTGCTTTAAATAATGCCGAGATTGAAGTTACAGATGATAAGCAAAGACCACAACATAAAGGGAGTTTGAAAGAGAAACACGACCATCTCACTTTGTTGCCGAGAAGTTGGCCAGGCAGCACCCAGTAGTAGTCTCCAGCCGGTAGTCGGCGGTTCAGCTCCAGTACGGTCACCTCCTCCGTGCTGGGATTCACCTGGATGAAACTTTCGTCCACTGTGGTGATTGAACCATCTACGCGCGAGCGAGAACCAATCAGGATGCCCCGGGGATCATTGTTGCTGAAGACCAAGGACGTCTGGGTAATCAAACACCAACATTTTTGTTACCCCTCCCATTTCATTACTTTTGAATAATTCATGAGGGCTCAAAGACGACGACTTGGAATTTATTCATTTATGCAAACTGACTAACCTGGGTGCGATAGTAGCTGCTTCCTGTGCACCTGTCCGTGATGTCAAAGCAGAAGCAGTCAATACATTCGTCTGGAACTTCAGCAGCCTTGTTGAAGACTGACCCTGTGCAGATGCCCTCAGGGGCTGTATGGAAAAGAGCAACATGAATATCCATTACCTAGACTAAATATTTATAAAAAGCACAGAGAAAACAGAATTTATTATTGAGTTGACTATTAATTCACAGCACGCATCGTAATTCTTACATCCATATGATGACTGTTGGCCAGCAAAATAGATCACAAAATTGTAATTCATAAAAGAAAGTTGTGGATCGAAGAGATATCTGTGCCAACAAAGTAGCTGAAAGTCAATCAAATTACTGCACATCCACACACACCCCCTGTGGATCCACAAAATGACCACTGATTTACACACCTGGAAATCCACAAGATGGCTGTGGATCCAACAAACAGTCAGCAGACCAAAACAACACCTGCTGATCCATCCACAACACAGATGTTTATGCTTAGCAGCGTGAATTCAGCTACTGCTCCACAAGATTGCCACCAAAGAGCCACGAGAGCTCCAAATCTCCTTTAATTGGCCACAGAAATCCACAAGCGGGACAAAGAGTAGAGGAGGGAAAACTTACGAATGATAATCAAGATGGCGTCCGGGATGGCGAAGAGGTAGCCGATGCTGTTCATGGCCTCACAGGTGTACGCTCCCTGGTCACTCTCTTGGACATTGTAAATGGTCAGTGTGCCTCGGCCGTTCTCACTCACCACCACAACCTGCAGATTCAAAACAGCATTTTCATATCAAACAGATTCTGCTTGGTGAAGGAAAATTTTATTCAGTTTCTGGGGATGCTTGTTGTAAGCATCGATTTTACCTTTGACGGATCTGGAAGCGGACCCCAGTTGAACCGCCAGGAGATGATGGGAACCGGGTTGCCGAGTGCGATGCAGGTCAGGACGACCGTTGCACCCTCTGTGACGGTCATGGGCGTGAAAGGAGACTGTGTCACCTGGGGTGGGGCTGGAATGACAATGATGACAAGTCACGATATGCTAGAGTCACAGAGTGCATCAGCCTTGAGAACAAGGCTACTATAACACCTGTTTACTGCAGCCTACAAAGGAGAGTGAGGCATTTTCTCAAAGCTCACGTTGGAAAGGTAAAGAGTACGAATTTGTGACTGATTTCAGACTGAATAAGCACAGAACCTGTGCAGTATTGTTTCCATTATTTACCTGTGTTTAAATACATACACCTATATAACTAAAAACACCTGAGATTTATTAAATGCTTTTATCTCTTTTGGGTGAAGAGGCAAAGTATTTTTCAGCTCTCCATCATGAAGAGGTCAGCAAAGGGATGAGGAAACAGAATTTGGTACAAGAATTGAGCATAAAAGCCCCCATTTCAATTTTATTGTAAAAACCTACAGTATTAGGTAGTAACTGAGAAAAAGACCTTATTCCACGGTAAACCATATTTGTGTTCCCTGAATTTATCATACTCAGTGCAATCTGATAAATGAAGGTGGTGCCAGACTATGTGGCTAGGGCCTGAACTCACATGCATGTATGCCCATAGAGTCATGTGTAAATTTAAGCTGCGTCCAAGAAACTAGGACGAGACCTTCATGCACAATCCAAAGTATTGTCACTTACAGCATGCGATCTCGTCTGAACGGTCCTCGCAGTCAAAGTCGTTGTCGCACTGGTATGCCTTGGGGATGCACTGCGTGGTGACCGTGTTCAAACACTGGAACTCGGTGGAGGAACATGGGGCACCAGGCGGGGCCACGGCTGTTGAGGAACCAGTGGGAGGAAAACTGTACATTAGCTTTCACTTGACAGGCGTTGATTGCTAATAGCAAGGCACAACACAGTGCCGGCAAGTAAGTTCCAGAAAGAAGTATTTGGTGGATTTCATCTGAGCCAAAACTAATGCCAATGCTGCGCCCATGACTTATGTTGAGAACCTTTGCCTACTTCATCAGCAAAGATCAAGAGAAATACAGTAAATACAGCAACCATATATGAGGCTACTATATTAGCAGATCTACTATGTTGCTACTACCTGCTAACCACATAGGAGCCTTTTCACCTTGCATGAGAGAGAAATTCACTGCACGACAAGTGTCATCATCCAAACTATGGAAATAAGATAACAATGAGCAAACAACAGATCTGTACTTCATCAGTGTGTCAACAATTGTCAATTCGGAATGAGATCTGAGTCTATAAATGTAAGTGTGGGAAAAAAGACTACTCACGGCAATTCAGTTCTTCACTTCCATCTTCACAATCAAAATCACCGTCACAGACCCAGATCTTCTGGATGCAGAAACCGCTGGCACACCGGTACTCGTTAGGCTCGCAACCAACCGAAGCTGGAAAAGAAAAGGCCAATATTCAAAAGCCACAAATGCTGAAACGAATAGCTAAGGAAACCACCACGCAAAGGAGTGAACTAGCTGAGAATCTCTCACTTGCGCCCTGACGGCAGGTAAAATGAGTTTACTGAAGTTGGTCAACAAGTTGAATGCCTTTGATCCTGTATAAAACTTTAAAATCATGCAGCTGGTTTGGAAGGGTTCTTCAGGATGCGGGTGGAGACCAGACACACCTACTTGATAGTTAATCTATGCCCCTTGGTGCTTTAGGCATGACAAATGTGCCTTGAATGTCCTGATCAATGGAGGATTTGGAGGGAGGGGAAACACTGTTACTCACGACAGCTTTGTTCATCAGAGCCATCGCTACAATCCAGAGCTCCATCACAACGGTACTGGAGCGGTATGCACTCGCCGTTTTGACAGGTTGCCTGAGTTGGCAAGCAACGTTGAGGGCCCTCGGTGGTCGTTGTTGTAGGGAGCGGAGAAGGGGTGACAGCTTCAGTAGGGAACCAAAACAAATACTCGTTACTGCTGGGTCTTTTAGTCCACTTCTACTTACATCCCTGAGCAGTTTCATTGTATCCAAGTAGATCATTCAAGATAAGACCTGAAGGCTTTCATGGTGAAAGAAACTAGATGAGTAAAACGATTACGGTTGCACCATGTACCAATCTCTTTCTTAAGCATGTGTGGTTCTGAGAGTTATTCCTCGGTTCTTCTCAGAACCACAAATACTCAAGAAAGAGATTGATGCAACCGCAATTGTTTTACTCATCTAGATCATTCCTGCTAATGATCTAGATGACTTCTGATCTGCTAAGCTAATCCTCTAGAGAATGGTTGGGACAACAAAAACAAGAATATTTTGGTTGAACTAATAAAAGTTGAATGGATGGAGCACATCATGTTCCTTTGTATCAGGAATCCAAGCTGCTTTGGCGATGTCAGTTACCAGGAAATGTGGTATCAGAAACATGTGAGCTGGAGTGAATTTTTGATGTGAAAGCTGGAGACATCACAGGCTTTTATGGAAATAACTTCTGTGTGACTGAAGTTGAAATCACCGAATCATTCGAACAAGGTCATTTGAAAGCTGAGTGACTTTTTTGTGAAAAGCAAAAAGCTGATAAAGGTTTTCAATGCAAGAGTTTCTGGAGACACACAGTGCAGCATGGCCGAGACCCACCAAAAAGAGCCGTTTGTCGAGTAAGTTCAAGTCATTGACTGGGTTCGCATGCCCCTTTAAGGTGGGTTAGTAGCAAGGCGGTGGTTCTGAAGAGGCCCAGTTCACAGCAGCGTGTTTGGGTGGATTTGGACGGTGTTATTACACGCTTGATTTGCTACCAATAGCTGTGAAGTGTACACACAGCCACTGGCTGCTGGGAATTCCTCCCACCACCACAGACCTACCTATCAAAGGAGGGTCAAGCTTACGCCGAGTCAATTTGTTTGATCCAAAAGATTTAAGAAAGTAGGTCAAGGGGGAGTGCACAACACAAACAGAAATGTCAGACTACTGCAATGTGGATTCCAGAGATTAGTTGTCCCTTTCAAGAAGGCAAGGTTCTAGACCAAATTCCCATTAAAAAAGGGTTTCGACATTAGTAACCCTAACAGTCATAAATCCTTCGATTTCAATATGATTTTACATACACCATGGGCCAAGGTTCTAGACCAAATTCCCATTAAAAAAAGGGTTTAGACATAAGTAACCTTAACAGTCATAAATCCTTCGATTTCAATATGATTTTATATACATCATGGGGGTTAGGACTAATTAGTGGATGGAATGAAGGCCTGGATAAAGTAGACTTTTGTGAGCAGAAACCTGTAAATATTACAGTTGCAGTCACCAGAATAGGTGAAAATCAGTACAAGGTGAAAAAACAAGTTACAAATTTACAACAGCTCAAATCCAGATTTCATTTTTCTGCAAAGAGCAAATCACTATTGCCCATAGTTTCACAGCCCTTTGAATGAATAAAAATGCATACTACAGTAATAACAGGGGAAAACAGCAAATTACATGGGTAAGGCTTTGCACAACACGTTCTCATATATCTTCCAATGGCAATGACATCAAATAGATACAACTAGTTATGAAACCATGTTCAATTTATTGGCATATTCAAATGTATTACAGAAGCACGGCTTAATTCCAGGACATGCATGTATAAAGGAAACCACCTTTTTTTAATCGAGGAAGGGGAAAACTTTGACGGAAGTCATTGACTGGATCTTAGAGCTATCAAAACATTGTCTAGCCAATAACTTCCTCTGACAACGTCTTTTATGTGCAGCACACAGCACACGGCCTGCAAAGGTTTATTGTAAAAATAAAAAAACAAAACAAGTCCGTCACAAATACAAAATCAGACACACTCACGCCTTTGTGCTTCTGCGGTTATTTCCAGTGGCCTGTTTTGACGAGACGGTATGGGAAATCCATGGGCCCAAGCTTTGAGCATGCACAGAGCATAATATTTCCTGGGAGCCTTTTTGTTTTGTTGGCGGGTCTCTGTCCCAGTTTTCTCTTGAGAACCATTTTAAAACAAGCCATGGACCTGTTTGCTTGCCAGAGATTTACAACGCATCACACATCATCCAATTTATAGCAGACTCAACCGCCTGATTTCAAGGTGCTGAAGAAACTTGCCAGGCCTACTCAAAAAGTACAAGGTTAGAATAGCTTGCAAGTTGCTCCAATGCAAGTTCACCTTCAAATGGAAAGATGAGATATAAACATGAATGGAATGCCCAGGGCTGCGTGCTAAGCAGAAAAAAAGGGGGTAGCCCCCTAAGCGCAGAAAATATCATGCTTAGTGAAATCATGTTACCAGCCCAGATGTCATGTGATTGCATGCTGCCAGTACGTGACTGGTTCACAGATGAGGTTTGCCTGACATGGAAGTTTGGCAAGCAATATTTGATAGTTAGCACCTGAAATGTAATGGGAAACAGGGAAAACATCTTTTCACCCTGAAGCTGAGCAGCAGACCTCCCTGTCTGAGTGGCAAACAAAGCATCTGTGCTGCAAAAGCACCACCTTCATCAATTTCATTCCAGTGCAGGTTGTTTGAGTTCGCACAAAAACGCTGGAGCACTGATGTTAACAAATTTCACCTTCACACCTTGTGGAGTATTACAGTCACCTGGCCCATTAGTAATGCAAAATCGGCAGCACCCCCCCTCTGCCTATCCATTTCAAAAGAAGTATTCTGTGACACGGTGCTTAATCTTATTTTTAAAAAGCCCAGAATGCAATCAGCATGTTGGATGTTAACTTTTGTCAGGGGTGGGAGAGGGGTTGAAGTTCTATTCACATTCCCAGAAATTCTTGTGGATTAGGGGTCTGATGTCTGGACAATTCCAGAGATCAGCCGGCTGCAACCTTTTAACAAACTCACTCAGATTGTTGGCTGCAGGTGACAATCCCTCGAGGCCAAAAAGCCTGATTAGTTTTTTTTTCTGAGGGACCAGGGCCCCAAAACTTGCACTGCATGTTGCATTTCTGTACCATGAGTAGGGAACAATTCACCACCGAGATGAAAAGGACGATCAAAATCCTCATGACTCATGAACTGTTCGCAAATTTTTTTCCCATGCGTCTGTTGGAGTTATTCTCCGTATAAACTTTCCCATTCCAAACCAATGAGGCTCAACAGGTTGAGTTTATTCAAAGTTCAGCTGCACCATTTGCAGTCAACCAATAAAATGTCATGTCTGACAGGAACAAACAAATCCTGCTGGAAACGTGAATCGGACTAGCTGGGGAGGGATTGGACAGAGTACCGAAGACGTTAGCTAGCAATGGATAAGAGAGTCTGACGCAACATCACGCAGAAGAAATCAAGCAGTCTTCTGCCATAAATGCATGGGTTGGATGGCACAAGTGCAAGAATATAAAAGGACGGTACTCAGTCATGGGTGTCAATTAAAAAAATGCCTTTGATAAACAACTCATTTTGAGTTTAATTGTCTTCTGAGTCCAATATCAATGAGTATTAAACTAACACTCGATCCAAACCTTGAATTTTTTTTAAGCAATGGATAGAGCTTGGAAATCCCTTGCTGGAGCTAAGCAAAGGGGAATAATATGAAGCATCAGGCAGAGGGGTGGGGATTGAGGTTGGCAATGACTGTTACATGTTCCCCCCACCGTTGACAAGTCAATACCGAAACCTTTTAATCACAGCAATGACTCGCTCATTTGTGGGGGTGAGAGAGCGATGATGAAGAAGTTGATGTGAGCGCGACAGTGAATTCCGAGCACTAGCCTGAGTAACACATCTGTACCTCTCGTGATAATCACGAAGAAGAAACAGGACGCGGTGTTGCCGCTCGAGTCTGCAAAGATATACTTGACTTTGCTCTTGCCCAGCTCAAACCGTGACGAGTCCGGCCAGTGGGTCTGTAAGACTTCCACTGGCTTCTGGCTGTCATCGGAGGCCGTGGGCTCCACCCATGATACAGTTTTGTCAATCGCCCCGGGCTCGAGGGTCTCAAATATGTCGTCGAGGCAACCAGTGATCACTGGCGGGGTGTTGTCCTCGGCTGTTTAACAAGTAAAAGGGTGGGACACAGTGGCTTTATATTCTAGGTTCAAACGGTAATACGGCAACCATACAAGGAGAAAATATTTTGGAAAGGCCACGTTACTCGAGGCTTCATTTCCAAAATTTTCCATGTTTCCACTCAATGCAAAAATCCTGCAAGTCTCCACTAATCTATGATCCATATATGTATCACTAACCACAAGTCACATTACGTTAAGGACAAACAGAAAAATGCACATTTTCAAATGGAACATCACTGTATGTTTTCTTTGAAAAACACAAAACAAACAAAACTGCTCTTCAGGGTTAGTTGGTCATCAGGGGTGAAATTAATACAAATCACTAAGGGCCCAATTGATTTTTTAGAAATGCCACAATGGTTGAGTAAATATTGAATATTCCAATTTGTAGACATGAAAGAACATATGATAGTTCACCGCCCCCAAAACCACAGGAGTCAGATCCATCGTACCTTGTTGAATCTGAACAACGAAATCACAGGTTGCCCGGTTCCCGCTAGGGTCAGTGAAGTAATACACGACTCTGGTCGGACCCAGTGCAAACCTCGAGGAGGGGGCGTGGGTGCGGGCCACACGTACCTCTCCGCCATCGTCTCGGGCTACAGGTTCATCCCACGTTGCCACTCCTTCACTCTCACCGGGGCTCGCAAAGCCAAATACATTGCGCGGACAACCAATGATTTCGGGCGGTGTCCTGTCCACCTCTACCAATTAATGTTTAATGGGCATTCAACAACTGCACCTTTAAACAAAATTATCTACATGCACTTCCACATGCAATATTTTACATATTAAATCAAAGCAACACCGATACAACTTCATGCAAGTACATTATCTCAAGAAGAAAAGGAAACGCTATAACAAGTCTGCGGCACTGACTGGAAGTCAATTTGCTACAAATAGATTTCTTTATGACAGAAAGACACACTGGTACATGTACATCTATAAAGTAAACAGTTCTCAAAAGGACCACCAAGTGCAAAACAATATATTCATTCATTTTTTTGATACCTTTTCCTGAAGAAAAAACAAAAAACCTACACAACAAACCCAAAAAAATGTCAGTGAGTCTGTAGATGTACCTTGCCGAATCTGAACAACAAATTCGCAAGTTGCCCGGTTCCCGCTAGGGTCAGTGAAGTAGTACACGACTCTGGTCGGACCCAGTGCGAACCTCGACGAAGGGGCGTGGGTACGGGCCACGCGTACTTCTCCGCCATCGTCTCGGGCTGTGGGCTCATCCCACGTGGCTATCCCTTCAGTTTCACCGGGGCGCGCAATGCCAAACACGTTGCGTGGACAACCGATGATTTCGGGCGGCGTCCCATCTTCCTCTGAGAGTAAGCAAATAGGCTTGGTTTCAACCGAGGCATCCGTCATCCACTTGTCCCATCACCAACTTCTAAATCTGACTTGCAGGGAAGTTCAACTTTTGGGAAGTAGATATCCAATGAAGGATCAAGTGACTTTGAAATACATTGTAGAATGACAAAAGCACTAACACAAGTATTGTGTACACTTATCGTCCTTCAGACACTAGGAATTCCACACCAAAACGAGATTTAGAACAGAATATTAACCCCAACAGTGTGGTGGAGGAAGTCACCTACCACCCTTTTAGTAAAATGCTAAGGTACAGTGACACTGTACCTTGCACAATCTCAACATCGAATTCGCAAACTGCCTGGTTCCCGCTGTTGTCAGTGAAGATATACGTGACTCTGGTCGGACCCAGCATGAAGTACGTGGACGGGAGGTGGGTGCGTCCCACACGCACCTGTCCCCCATTATCCTTGGCCGTGGGCTCGTCCCATGTCGCAACCGCCCTGCTTTCACCAGGGCTGGCTGAGCCAACAACTCGTTGCGGACAACCGGTAATTACAGGTGGTGTCCTGTCTTCCTCTGCATGTAACAAATAGCCCTTCAAACAATTTTGTTCACAACAGAATTTATGCATACGAATGGAAAGTATTATTCAATAACACCAGTGAATGAGTTACACTATTTACATGTGCCTTTTGGTCCAAGTGCCAAAACACTAAACAAATATTCCACTTTACATTGTATATGTGTAAACATAGAGCTCATTGTCCACTTTGTCCTCAGTATTTGACAATGTCATTGCTTATTACTTGCAATGCAAAAAAGTACAACTTGTATTAAACCACGGAATCTCCCTACCTTGCACCATGTTCACAACAAAAGTGCACTCGGCTTGGTTCCCACTCGAGTCGGTGAAAAGGTACCGGACCGTGGTCCGTCCAATAGGGAACGGCGTTGAGGGCGTGTGCGTTGTGTTGACGCGCACCTGTTTGCCGTCGTTATCCCTTGCCGTGGGCTCCTTCCAGGTTACAAACCCTTCCATTTCACCAACTTCCACAGTCCCACCAACCTGAATGGGACAGTTGTTGACCACTGGAGGTGTCTCATCCTCTGCTGCATACCAGAGGGGCAAAAAGGGCTTGACATTGAAGATGGGGAACTGGTATCCTGCCCATCATGAAGTCAATTACCAGTGATGCACCCAATTAAGGCATTTAAACAGCAGTGGACTGGGTTACCATTAGAGTCAGCAAGAAACAGCACAGCCATCAAGCGTGATCTGAACAGACAATCTCACATTAAATCAAACAGTGAAGGCTGAGAAACCATCGCCGGTACATGTACACAAAGCATGCAACATAGACCGGTGATGGATGGATATTGTGACAGAGAAGAACGAAGCATGGTGAAAAGAATGGATGAAAGGAAAGGCATTGGGGTCTCATTTAACAGGCTGCAGACAAAAATCTAAGATTGAGAATGCAAGGTTGTAGGTAAAGATGTACCACAGTCTGGGGACAGTAATCTTACTGTCACAAAACCAAATACCAGACCCTCACGAGAAACTTGGCAACCGTGGCCATGCTGCCCTTTCATTAGAAATCCATGACCAAACAAATCCTTCCCACTCTTGAGGACAAGAGGCTCAGAGAAAGCTACACTTTGTGAGGAGGGTTAGAAAGACTGGCAAGAGTAACATGAGGGCGTCCCGTAACAGTACACAGACAGAACAATCAGTTGACCAACAGAACTCCACCAATCCTGGACACTGAACACGTGTGACATGCAAAACACCTGAGGAAAGTGGAAAAATTCAATTCAACATCTGCAAACACACACATGGGTACGCCGGGGTTGCTCACAGGTACGAACATTACGGTTGACACATTCCATATAAACTGGTTACATGTACATGCACGGGTGGGCAAGCACAAACATTCATACAGTTCATGGAAGCACAATCACAGAAAGTCTCCCTCGTTCATGATGGTTATTGATGAGCACATATTACTGAAGCAGATGAAGACAGCAAAGCAATGCACACAATGATGGCATTTGCACAAGCTGCAAATGGGCACCAAAGCCTGTCATTAACAATGACAGCGCACATGGTATAACATACAGACATTATACATTTATACATGCTACATACAGAGAGAGTGTAGACCTATAGATGGGTTTACAGAAAATGGCACAGATAACGAACACAGCAACACCACAGACAACATCACATTATGTTTAATAACTGCAAGACAGTGTACCATATTGGTACTTTCCATTAAGCCCAAAAGTCTTTGGTTTGACAGTTGGGGTGTTTTGGGGGTTAAGAGTGTTTTTCGGAAAAATTAAACGGTTAATCGCAAGTAGATGAAGTTAGTGGGCACCAGCCACTCAGTGAATTAAAGCTTTCTGCCACCGATGACTCCACGAGGCTTCCCAAAAACATCCCGACAAGGGTACCTGCTCTGATGGAAACCGTAAATGTACACTCGGCCCGGTTTCCGCTGGTGTCGGTGAAAAAGTATGAGACCGGCGTCTGCCCTATGGGGAAGAGCGTGTTCGGGGCATGGGTCCGGGCGACCCTGACCGGTTCCCCACTGTCGTCGATCGCTGTGGGCTCGGTCCAGGTACCTATTCCTGTGTCCTGGCCCGGCAGCGCAAAGCCGGCAACCCTGAATGGGCAATCAATAACCTCTGGCGGGGTCTCATCAGTTCCTGAAAATATTATTAGCAAATTACGATATTCAAACTCGTGGTCAAAGCTTCCAATACAAAGAAATTTGATTACAACATGCATACATGTACAAGCATAGTTTGTTGTAATACCCTTACACATGCAATTACGGCCTTCCTTTCCGTTTTTGCGACATTGAGTATGAATGTTCAAATAGCAACAAAAAACTGGCACATAATCTTTATATTCACAATAAATATCCATATCAAAGATATTTAAGATATGCAAATTTACACATACATGTTTGCATACTTGTAATTTACACCTAGGGCAGAGCTGTTACAATTCAGCTTACTTAATATGAACTATACACTTTAAATAGCAAATTCTTGTGCTTGTGGGCCATCTTTGAAAATCCACGAACCAGAAATGTATCCCAAGCAGAAACGGTGCACCGGCCACAAATGGATCCAATAAACCTGCGGTGAACCTGTACAATGAGTCTATTTTCAACTGGTGTTCACATTACTTTTGTCGCACACAATTTTTTTTCCTGCTGTACTCCCTGGTTATAAGTGCTCTGCTAACTTCATCCTGCTGACAAATTCTGTCATAGGGTTCAGGGTGTTTCCTTAATTACCAAATCTGTGAGCCATGTTCCCACCCCAACCACTGTTACCACACAACCCTGATCCTATCAAAAATGAAATACGTGTGTAGTCAGCTCCCTCGCAGTTTGACTCTTACAGTCTTCAGACATTCCAAGACCCATATCCGCTCTCTTCAATCTAATGCGGGCCGGAGAATGAAAAAAAAAAAGATAACATTCAGTGGGGCCTCATGGGGAGCTGGCCAGCATAATTAGAGCCGTGCCAGTCAGACCACATTCGCAGCTGCAGTCTCAAGAGCGAAACTTAAGTGCAAAAGTCCCACCAAGAGGGCACAAGGAGGCCGCGCGAGAGCCATCTGGGAAGTGGAAACGAAACCCCTCGGCCGGCCGGCCGAGCCAGAAAGGTCTGAGGGGAAAGCATCATCAATCCTACCAGACTGTCAACATTTCTATGCCTTGGGGCATGAGTTTGATTGGAAGATGTTATCACAAATGCCCAGGGAACGAAACAAAGGAATCTCTGCTGGTTGATTCCTGTAGCGTACTGTATTTGGGAGCTTGAATATTCCCCAAGATTTGTTTGACTTGCACACCAGTCCAAAAGAGCATGTCCAAAAAATGTGATGAACTTACCTTATATTTTTCTTTCCGCATTGAAAATCAAACATTTCCACCACAAAACCAACGTAAGGACTGTAGATATTTAAGTGTAAGTCAAAATATAAGACGATGTCTTGTTTCCTGAACACTTCACCAACAAGCATCTTTCTTTGCCAACTTTTAGTAAGTTTGATTTCTTTTTTTTTATGGGGGGGCGGTTGATTTAAGACACCAGAAACAGCAACATATTGCCGTTTTTTACAACCAGGCTGACGGTGCGTTATACGTAAAAGGTAATAAAGACCTTTGCCACACACACTAATGGGCTCCAGACAAGCATACGCTGGTCCCGCAGGTCACCCAATAATGTAAATTCAAGAACATGTTTTCCTGCAGCTAATTCCAAGACCATCACATTAATTCCTAATTTTTTATCTCTGTCCTTCCTGTCCCGTCTGTCATCTGAACAATTCTACATGTCAACAACGGGCAAGCAGCAGATTAAAACAAAGCGCAGAGATGTCTGACCATACATCATCATAGAGCTGCAATTTGAATGATCTCAACGTTGTCATTATGTTAACCGATACATGCACATGTACACGTCAAGTGTGCATCTGTCATCTTCATTCTAAACTGGCCATTTTCTTGAGGTAAGTATGGATCTTGGATCTTCCACTACTCTGCCTTTCAACAACTACAAATCCGACGGCCGAACGGTAATTCAGATGGGTAAAAACAAATTCCTTCAAAATCATACACTTGTGACCCTTTCCTCCCTAATAGGTTGTAAAAACAAACAAAATACGGAAACAAGATAAAATGCCCAAGACTATGAAATTCTTGAAGCCATGTGTCGCAAGTTCTAGTCAGAATGGGCTAAAAAAAAAGCACATACACCTTACAAGTAACAGTGTTCCATCCAAACCCTTGTCAGGTCCAATCCAATCGTCACTTCGGGCAATCACTGAGCAATTACTTGAGCATAAACACATACTCTTGATACCCTCCCTCCCCCCAGTCAGACTTCAGTAAACAGAGGGTAAATGTTTTATGAATGCCTCAGCTGTTTCCAGGCCGCGCACACACACACAAACTCACACACACCCAAGTGTGTATTTACCTGCAACTGGGGACCCCTTATTGTTCCTCTTTTGTTTGTACTTTAACTTTTTTTGAAGACCACCCATATGTTTTGTACACAGTTGTCAATCGGGGACCCTCTGTCAATCGGGGACATTATTGTCCTCAATTGTTCAAGGTCCCCAGTTGAATGCAGAAACAAACTCACACACACAAAATCTGATCAATATTTACACCAGAGTTGGAACGGCCACATCGGATGAAAGGGGGCAGAGTTAAAAAAAAAAATGAAAAGCCTCCCAGCAGGGTGCCGGCTTTCACTGCTTCCCTGAATTGTCACCTCTTTGTCGCTCCATGCAAGGCAGTCAAAGACTCGTACATGTACACATGTGTATCGTACGGACGCTGTATCATAACTTCCTAACAGAGCAGAAATCTATAAAAGGAAGTCGCTATGATGAACTTTGCCTGGAGATACCAGTAAGTCCAGTTTACCTTATAATATGAGTAGTTTCCTCAGGCATGTAAAAGTCCTTTGCATGTACAGTACAAACATGGAACAGATTAGAAGTGGTTCATTGAGGTTTTGATGCTTCATACTTTTTAAATCAATTGTACCAAGTAAATCAATTTTCATGAGTCATTATTCCCGTCTCACAATTTTTTCAACCTGAAATCTTGACTCACATATACTGTACAAACATCTCCTTTCGCTTCCGCAAATGTGCTTACGTGTGATCTTGGTTCCAACATGTCCTCAACACTGTGATGCTTCAGCACATGGTCACTGAACAACTACACAATGATTCATGAAAGTCGGCACCCTGTGTGCACGTATTCGCGTTGGGCTCCCCCAAAAGTCTCTAGCTTCTGGTTGGGAGCTGGCTCCAAAAGTGGTACGGTGATAGGGCTTGCTTTTTTTTTCTTTCCCTTACTTTTTTTTCTAGAAATGAAGTACGTATAACACGCAATGCCCATCGGGACTACGTGCGCACGTAACGCAGCCACTACCAACACTGAAACAGACTGGTCCAAGCTCGCTTTACTGCATTTTCAGCTTGCACATTGTACATGTACATAGGAAATAGGACCACCTCATCTGTCTGCTTCCCAGATGTGAATGTACATGTATAATACAGAAATGACATCATCTAAAAAAGAGTGCCCGACTAAATGTATGAGGTCTCCTTTATTGTACGTATTACACAACCGTACCCCATCAAAAATATGTTAAAACTACGTGGTAGCTGAATTCCAGTCAATTAAGCAAGTTTGGAAGCTTTTGGACATCATTTTATACCAAATAAAACACTTCTTTATTTTGCCACCGCTCAGGTCTACAGCGATGAGTGTGCTGACCAGAAACTGGAGACTTTTGTTTTGGCCTTAGGGTCACAAAAGATAGCCCTATCTGTACAGAATGGCCCTTCCATGAATCGCTGTACAGTCCACTAACCGTGAACGCCAAATAATCGCACCTCTAAGGGCATCTTGGAATGGAGACTACATGTAGCTTAGCGACTGCTTAGCTGACGGGCATGGGACATATGCACCTACTGAATGACATTCACAAGGCTTTCAAGCACAGCTGTGTTTAATATAATGTATGGTCGGGAGGTTAAATGTCATGTTGTAAACGAATACATCATATATTTCACATTTAACATAGAATGGTGTGATGTGGGGGTGAAGGCACATGGCTGGCATTCAGACGAAGCGGGTGTCACGCATTCCCGAGGGGAAAAAAAACATGTTACGGGGAACAATCATTCCACTGCAACCTGTTAGAATGAAAAAAAAAATATTGAAAAGATATCGAACATGCTCTCATACAAATGTATTTAATTACGGCATTCAACTTACATGTACTTTGTCACAAACATGAACGCCAGACTGTGGATAAACTCATGAATAAATAGGGCTCCCAATGTGAAGTTGCACAACATGAACCACATGACAAAGAAGTTTGCATGACGCCAGTGAAATCGGAGGGACCTTTTACAAACATGACAACTTACTGGTATGACAGCTTTAATTAAAACAAATGGAAAGTGCGCCTGTGTCAAGTGTCAACTGGTGCACATATGTTCTGGGACAGAACCAGTATGATACGGTTGATACACGAATGATACGGTTGTGCATGAATGTACTTTTCTGCGGGCATACACTGTACTTTCTTGTTTGCATCTTCTTACATGGCGATAAGTCCGTAGACAAAACTGTAGACAAAACTGTGAACTACGAGTCCATGTACATGAGTACTATTGACCCAAAAGGTCATGATTTCAGTGAAAGTACAACTGTACTTTACAAACTCTCCCCAACAATATAAATCCAAAAGGGAAAGACAGATGGAACATTTTTCAGGATGTTGTAGCCAGCCTTTGTTGAGTATTCCCGACAGACCAGCCACAGGTCTAGACTGATTTCCATAAAGGGATGGGCTCAAAGTTTTGTAAGTGCAAGACTTTTTACAAATCAAGTTTGTTTTTTTTTTAATTTGTCATAGGTGTGAAACTGACCGCAACTCAAAAATGCTTTCACATACTTTTGAAAGAAATGCCATGTTTGGAAAGCTTGAATGTGTCAAAGCTCTCATCAATGTTGTGCATTTCCCATGACTGGTTCCCTGGCTGATTCTTGCTTAACAATAGCGTGCAAACGTGCTGAGCAGTACTTTTCTACTTATTGCTTCCTGAAATTGGGCTCAAGGAATAACTTACATATACCCTCATAAAATTCTTTTGGGGTTGATACCTTTAAACCCCAGTAAGACAACAAAAAGGAAAAATACCATCAGAATCTAACAGTCAGGCTTCACATAATCCTTGACCTGAGGAGGTCAAGGAGTCCTCTGTTCAATGGATCCAGAGGCTCTCCTCATCTTGCCTGGAGTCACCTTGGAATTTGAGATCAAGACTAATAAAAAGAAAGGGAGAGCGCTGTAAAAAGTCCACTCCAGCATTTATCTGTCAGTGCCAGGGAAACTGCCCAATATATCACAGTGAATGACCATGCCAGAGGGAATTAAGCAAAATGCTTCTCCAATGAAACCCAGAGGTGAAATTGCTGGGTACAATGAGAGCCTGGGATTGACAACGCCCAGAGAAACAACCTGCACATTCTGGTATGCCTTAGGAACAGCAACAAGAGATCAATTTTCTAGCTCAATTTGAACTGTCTGGTATCTTGAGCTTTCTGTTTTGGAGTTTAATTTATATGTGCATTATGGAAAAACTTTCATCTTTTGAAATCACATGGCTCCACAGTCCTGAAATAAAGATCCACACGAGGGTCCTACAAAGCAATAAATTGTGACAAAGTTTTGTCTCAGTACAAGTTAACTTCACGACTTGGTGCAAGAAGCGTGTGTGTACACACACCGGACAATTTGTCTCCAAGTGCAGAACATGAACTAGGGCACAAAAGCCATCCATGCGCACATAAATCAAAGCCAGGAATTTCCAACATAGCTCCCAAGAGGAACATGCGCCAAGTTCATTCCAAGCATAGCAACGCACATGACAAGCAAACCTGCAGTTACCATAAAAGACTCTGCTTGACAGTGCATAGTGCTGCACCATGGGAACATGACTTGCATTCGAGGCGTGCTGGGTTCGAATCCAGCATCTCATCAACTGGGTCGTGCACTTCAGCTAAGAGTGAAAGCAAAGACTGTTTATGCCACAAACCCAGACAGTGATCTCAGCAGCCTGCCTCAAGAGCATTTATGGCTTAAGAACATTTATGGCCCGTCACTTGGCTTATAGGCATTTCCTGCACTTATGACTTGAACTGTCCAATCACTGGTGTGACTGGGATGCGTCTTTAACACCATCCACGAATTATGTTTACAAACACAAGCGAGTTTATGTGCCCATACACAGACACTCCCTGGAGGTCATTATTCTCAGTAAAATATAACACGCATGTGCTGAGGTTTTTGAACTCAATTCTACATTTGTTTGTACGGTATCTGAGGTTGAAAAGTATGTTTGAGAACTGTGCATGTAAAGTGCGGCCTTGTTTGACTGGTGGCTCGGACTCGACACGCATGACTCCGGGCTCAAATTTGAGAGAGGTGAGTCAGACTCGGACTAGATGTTTGGTGACTTGAATACGGGCCTAGTAAAATATAACCTCTTCTCATGCATTTTAACAAGTAAATGTAGGCCTGTGTATGTACATCAATTGCACAGCTAAACATGTGGCCCACCTTGAAACACTCTTCAGGCACTGGTGGCGGAATGATTTTCAATGGGAGGGGGGTACACTGTAACGGAATCAAACACCAGTCGCATCCACCGAGTCTAACAGCATCAACTACAGTAATGGAACGCTTTGTGAAATCACAGTGCACAGGTACTCTTCAACACCAACATGTACATGTATGTATATCAGTGAGCTCTGATTCTTTGCTCAAATCAAGAACATCAAACAAACTTCATCAGCAATTGGCTTGTGGGAACTTTGGTGAACTACACGTAAATGTGGAGACGATTTGTGTAACTTCAGAAATGGTTCTCACTGTCCAAGGTGGAGCAACATGTATACACAGACAGGAACGACATCAGTCTCAACAAATAGCATGCCAAGCTGACTTTATACCAAATCACACCTGCCTGTGAGAACCAAATTTACCATCCAGCCATCTGGTCAGCCAAGAACGAGACAGACCCCTTTCTCCTTTTTTCTCTAGCTTTCAGTTTCGATTTCACTTCACATGTGAAACCGCCAATAAACCAATTAACATTTTCAGCCCTCCAGCATGGAAAGTGTACCTTGACTGGAACTGATTTGCACTTACAAAGCGATGCTTTTCCCAGACTCTGAATTTTCAGGAAGCCAATGACTTTGCCAGTGCGGTTTCAACTGGCACCAGTTTGAACAGCGGTGCAATTACTTTGGGGATGGGGATTCCAGGAATTCTTCTCTTTCCATCTCCCACAAATGCCCACTGAAAATACAGTTACCCATCGTCCCAAACTGTGAGAGTGTCTAGATCCCACAAAACGGGTCTTATGGTCACTCTCAGTTGCTTTGTTTTTAGTTGGCATTAGGACCAGAAACTATAGGCTCTTTGTGTTGATAAATCACTCAGTTAGGCATGCTGATAAAAAGGGATATTACATGTGGCTTAATACGACTATACCAGAAGGTTCAAGTGGTATTTACTATTTTACATGTACTGTATAAATAGTGCAGTTACTATTATATGTACTGTATTATAGTGAAGTCACTATCTTACATGTACTGCATATAGTGAACTATCCTCTAGTTTTTAAACTTTAATTTCTAAAAATGACACAAACAGGTGATTTTGAACTTTGAAGTAAAGCACAATAAGTATGTGATTAGTTCTTGATTAATTTGCATAAATTATAATTTTGAGAGCAGTTTTAAACATTTGTTTCAGAAGAGGGGAGTCTCATTTTTTCTCATGAGTTGTCAACCAGACATCATCACGTAACTGTTATGATCCATCACTTGACTAGGATTGGTAGCAAACTATCGTAAGATGTTGCACATGCCCATCTGGTAATCCTACTGCACATTAGAAAAATAAGGCAAGGCCAACATTGCTCGGCCTACATGTAGTCCATAGAGCACAAGTAGCAAATGGACAACGTCAAAACAGCGCCCCGGGTATTTATTTTCCCTGGTGGGGGGGGGGGTGTTCATGAAAACTTGGGCAACATGACTTTGATGGCTTAATCCTCAATGTACACATTCCATATGGTCACAGTAGGCAGCCCTTTGCCCTTAATTTTTTTTTTTACCCAACATTGGCTATGTCTGAATCAAGGTGCTGTGGCAGAAAATTACACACACACCTACAGGAAGTGGCTGCAGGGGTAAAGGGTAAATAATTATGGCCAGCCATCTTTATTAACCATGTTTTGAAATTTGACAAAAATTTATCAAAATAGACAGTTTGGATGACCCACAAATGAAGGGTCTCAGGCTCTGATCATTCAAGCTCATCAGCTGCTGAGGCTGCATTTTGATGGTCGCAAGCGTCTTCAGTTGTTGGTTCACTGATTGAGCGTACTGGCAATTTGTTACTTTCATAAGCCCCCACGTGGCCTCTGGTAAGCTGTTTTATTCACGGTTGTAACATCAGGAACACATTTTGTTTGATGGACCAGAGGTGTAACTGGGGTGCACTTTGCAGCAGGCACTTGGGGACCTCAATTTCTGGAGGGGAGCCTCATTTTCTGGAGAGGAACACTCACCAATCCCAGCTACAACACCAACACAAGCGGAATTATCACTCAAATTTTTCCTACTCTAATTTCAGAGCTGGGAGGGGACATACAGGCCTCGAGTGGGGGAGGGGCCTTCCACATGCCCACCCACACCAGTGTGAACACCCACAGCACCATGCTTGTTTGAGCTTTGGATGTCCAGATCTGCTTGTCCCTCCCATTGTGGGGCTTGGCCAGGATTAAGGCATTTTGCACCGGTACAGCCTTCCGATTCCTCTTCAGACAGGAACATGGCAGAAGGCCAAACTTTTCCCCTGGAAGTTTGAGGCCAGACTATTACTTTGACCTTCCCCCAGAAAGGACAGGCCAAAATGTTGTCTAAAATCTTGTTTTTTTTCTCCCGAGACAGACAGAGAACCCTTGGCTGTTATCTAGCTGTTCTTCCTGTTACATGTAAGTCAAACGGTTACAGACACTGTGCAAATCGTTAGGTTGAAACTGGTTGAGACTCTGAGGGTAAACATACACCTGTACATCTACCAAGGTGTTAATTTTTTTCCCCTCATTTTTGGGATGCTGCTTCAGTTTCAGAGACAAGACAGCCTAAACAACCAGTAGTGTCACTGGCTCTGTATGACGTTGCCGTATGTTAGATTGATGCTGGCTTAATTAAGCATGGGTTTTTGTGGAAAAGGAATTGCCCTCCATTTGGGGAAGTTTTTGGTGGCTCAACCTCAAATGTGTTGGAAACTAGACAGGATTTTGAGTTGCATCTACATGATGTACAGTACAGGCCCAACAACAAATCTTGCTTGGTGAAGATAGAGAGACACTGTAAATCTTCAACCATCGATATTACAAAGTGAACAACTCAAGAAGCTACTCTCTATATATAAATATATAAAATAGAGTGGCACCCTCAATATCTACGGTTGGATTTGGTTGTGTATGCCCACATCAAACCATGCATAACACAGGCAGACCCAGCTCCTAATGAGATGTCTTGAGGGAACTTTTGTTGGGCTTCAGGTGATGACACCACTTCTCTTCCCAGCAGGGCCGCCGGGCCGACCACTGTGCTTCTAACTGAAACTCACTAGGGTGTGAATTAAACCAATTGGCACCTTGAGGCTATGGTACTAATAATGCTGGAGGCTGAACGTCTTTCTCAGTTTCAAGAAATTGTGCTTTTTTTTCTGATCCACTCTACTTCGTCGGGACCTTGGCAGAGTAGCTTCAAGTCAAAGCCCTTTTCAACATTTATAAGCTTCTGTTCCTCTACCTCACTCTCTCAGCTGTTATAACAGAGCCAAAGTAATTCATCTTTCACATTTAAAAACAATGCAAATGCTGCTGGGCAACTGGAGCCTTTGAAATCCTCTACAGCATTAAAGTGCTTGCCAAAACTTCTCTAAATTAGTATTTCACTCTCGACGCTAAGTTAGAGACTTCAAGAATTTATTTTTTTAATTTTTCTTGTTTTTTGGTTTCTTTTTGGCCCTGCCCAGCATGTATTGTAACACTGTAGACTCAGTGTTTCCCCAAAAAGCTTGTGCAAAAAAAAAACACAAGCGTACTCGAGTGGGACCCGAACACACGAGTTCCTGCTTACTAGTACAGTGCAGACATCTGCATTACTAGCGCAGTTCACATTTTTGACTGAATTCTCTCAACCCATTTTCCAATGGGAAATGTGGTATTCATTGTGGTTATTTTTCTTGTTAGCAAGAGGCTTATTGACGTTAAAAAATCACTTCATTACAGTGACTATGGGGCAAGGGAGTGTGTTGGACATAAAATCCTCACGTTCATCTCAACGGGGATGGAATTACCCGGGGGTTGGGTTTTCATGTTGGAGGGTGAGCAGCACGTATTTGGGGCAAAGGATCTGCATTCCAAAATGATGCCAACAATGCGGGCCTGGAAATGCATCTGGCACTTCAGATAATAGGCCCACAGAGAGCAGGGCAACAAGGCTGTGTAGCATGTACATCAATTTGGAGGGATTTTAAAAATGTAGACCACAACATGGAACTGGCTCTTCAAACTGGAAACAATGACAAGGCTTAGTCAGTGCTACATTAAAAATTTCATTATTTGGCTGCTTATTCATAGGAGTTGATACTCTTAAGGTCCCAAACAGTTACTACATGCAGGCCTACCTGTGCATGTACATACTTTTGTATATTACATGTGTCTTGCCACATTTCAAAACATAACCAAAACCATCCAGTGGAAGACACTGACATCTTGTTCGTAGATGCACGTATTGTACCTTATATTGCGAATCACTTTTCCATCGGGAGTAAGAATTCCTGTTAAGCTTTTCAGATCGGAATTTATTAAAGTATGATCAGGATTGTTTAAAGTCTTTTTTCCAGCTTGAGAAATCATTGTTTCTGCCGAAGGATATTTGTCAACCATCCATCAAGTTATTTAAGGATGTGAGAGGGCCAACAACGTTTGAAACTTGGATGAGATGCACTACTTCTGCAGTATTAGAGTTAAAAAAAATAATTCACTTTTTTTTCTCAACACAAAGTTATCAGATTCACAGTGGCGCATGGCCAATGTCAAACGGCGGGTTCAGATGTCTCCCTCTGAATGGTGGTGCATTATAAGTTCCAGTACAGTGTATGTTCATGATGCACACTGTGTATATTGGGCCGGCAAAGGGAAGCCTGTAGTTATTATTTCCCAAATGGAAATAAACATGTCCCCAAGAGAAGGCCAGACAGAGGTTTGGCAGAGTTTAAGGCCAACCCTCGGGGTGCCATCCTTGAACGACGTGTAAATCACTTCCGAGAAGGCTGGGTGCCATTTTCATTAGCACTGATCTGCACCTGGTGTACTGGCACGCACACTCTACATTCTCGATAGTTATGATTAAATCATTAACGATTAACGGGAAGAGTTGTGCAAAGAAAGACGATGCTGGGAGTGGACGAGTAGAGGAGGTAACAACATGGGTCTGCTTGAAGTTGAACTACCCTCATGAACACATCTGTTCACAAAAATGCACACCCCTTTCTACATACCCTGCCCTTCCCTTCCAATTCTACACATGTGAATGCAGGTCCACATGTAGACCAACTATTATACCCAGCAAGAAATGAGACCGAGGGGTACCCCCCCAACATGTCCAATCCCTATACACATTCCAGACTACTGTTACTTAACACACATCCCCCAAGATGTCTGAAACTGAAAGGAATTCCCCAGATTCCTGCGAGACAATGACCAACACAAAGCAGGGGGGGTTTTCTCAGTCTCATACCTTGCTGCATATGCCAACTATATTCAACTTGTGCATCCTCATCAAGAGTACTGACACTTTTCAGGGCAAATAAAAATCTGATTGGAAGCCATACATATTAGAACGTGTTCACATCAACTGGTCCTGCCAAAAGACTTAGCTGAGTAGGATTTTGCTCCCCACAAGATTCTCTGCTGAGTATGACTACAAGAATGACACACGTGTACATGCAGCTTATACAGACATTTTTCAGTATCAGTGTAAGTAAACTGATTCTCCTCTCTGTATATTTAATATGTGATGAGCTAGTCAACCGTCTAGACAGAATGTCGACATCTAAGAAACAAAAACATGGGATGTGGATAGGGCTGAGTCAATTTGAATAATTCACTATTTGGATACATGACATTTAATAATTTGATCGAATATCTGAATATTCGGTCGGACTGACAAGCAGATTGTTGATGAACAAACCATATACAAAATCAGTTGCAATAACACACACAATTGTACATTGAAAGCACTATACATGTAACAGCTTTTCTCACGTCCAGGAGTATCTCCAGCCACGATTTAGCAAGATTTAAAAGATGAAAATTACCTGCCCTGTTGAAAATTTCTATTCCTTTTAAATTTTTTTATGAGTAATTTACTTTTGGAATCGTAAGATATCTGTCGCTTTTCAGTTGAATCTGCTTGAAACAATCCTCCACAGTGTAACTTTTCTTATTTGAAACAGAAGAAAATTCTCCCTTTCTTTTCATGAATTTTGCATTCGAATATTCAAATTGGGAAAATAACATTTGAATATTCGATAATCGATCGATTATTCGGATATTCGGCACAGCCTTAGATGTGGACCCATGCAAAATGCTCATTCTGCATTGCAGTCATAAATGTGGAAACGCGTCCTAATGTGCATGTCAATGGCTAAAATAAAATAAACTATAGCCTTGCTTTTTTAAGTTTCTATTCAAACATAACAGAGAATTTCAAATTACCATGTACTGCATATCCTTGAGAGCACATTGGTATAAATTCCAAGGGAGCTTGTGACACAGCCCAGATGGACTAAAACCAATCAGGGATTGTCCAAGCTGGTTTGGGGGGTCCATACTTTAATTTAAAGCCCTTCAACATCGTCTATGTAATTAAGGTTCACAAATCACGGTCACCGAAGTCCACAATTGTGAATGTCTGTGAAATTGTGTGAAATATTGCACCAGAATGACATCCCAGTGATGTCAAATTTTAGAGTTCATTTCAAATGATAACAGAGAAACATGACCTGCCAAAGGACATTTTGGATTTGCCTACATTTAATGCTTATCCTGCGAGTCAGACTTAATTAAGGGCAGCCCTGGGTGATTATATAAATTAGAGGTCCAACTTGGGGAAATTTTGGTGTTCTGTTACGGGTGAAACCATTCAGCTTGTCTGGATGGAACTAATATTAGTACTGTTCACATTCTGTAGATCAAACAGGATTACATTGTTTATGACTTGTACAATACACAGTTCAATCTGCACAATGTTTGATAATGTGGTTACAATTTTACATGCAGAAAAGTTGAATGGCTTCACGTGTAACAGGACACCAAAATGTCCCCAAGTTGGACCCCTAATTTATAGAATCACCCTCCTACAGAAGTATAAAATGAAACATCTCATGTGTAAAAACAAAACTGAGTGGAAATACTGTAATTTTAGAGTAGGCCTATTGTGCACGGGCTGGTTGTTTGTACCGCTTGATTATACATGTTCAAGTTAAATTTGTATTGTTACAGAGACGAGGTGTTCACCCAAGTTATTTGTACATGTACATGTACGTATAGGAGGCAGAGTTCCTAAGCCTTTCTTCCCGATTGCCTTTCTTTCCAGCGGGCTGCAAGCCCCCAAAAAGTCAACTTTGATTCTTCTGAATATTAAGCCCGCATAATCCTCCCTACTTCCAGTGCCGGTCTACCATGGCTTCACCTACCAACTAAATATCACCGTCTCCCCGGAGATCTTCTGTCAAAGAAAAGAGGGGGGGGGAACAGGGTCAGCCGGCTTCCATTTGAGATTTTCCAAATTCTTGGCCTGTTATGGTTGTTTGATCTGCTTGCCCGAGGCGCAGAGGGTGAAAGGTTTCAGCCTCTCAAAAATGTAAATGCTGCCCCGAACGAATACATGATTTTTCGGATAGTCGGATAAACTGAACTAAACATCTGAGGGGAAAGCCAGCAAAGTCTGTAATGCAAGTAAACAGAACAGTGCACGTGTTGAATTTATGCAATGTACTGTAGATGTACTCGTGTGAATGCACAAAGTAAGAATCCGTTTAGTCATGCTCCCGGCTAAAATTCTATGGAAACCTCAAAATTACCCGAGAGCATTGTCTGTGTCGGAAGAGATGTAGGTCAATTCACATGGGGAATGTTTTTTCTTTTTTAAGTCGAAAATCGGGCACAACTTCTATTTTGCTGCATGCAATGGAAGACTGTGTTTAGTTGAAAGACTGAGTTCTTGGCTGTAAACAGATCATTTGGATGTATGAGTGGAGAAGTAGATTCCAGGAATACGTATGAATTGGTTACATTTACTGTCTGTGATTTATGAACCTAAATATCACTTCAATTTGAAATTCAATTTTATCACATCAATTTTAATTTTGCCCCCTCCTCCACAAATACATTCATACATGTAATAATTAAATTTGTGTAAATGATACAGAATACAAAGGTTGCAGATTTTGCAGCGCTAGAAAAGTGTGGAGGAGGGTACAGGAACGTGGGTACACAGACATGAACTCCCCATGAGAGTTAGAAATTTTCACATTTTCAGGAAGGCTTCCTGGCTAACAACTCCTGAGGAGTACTTAACAGACCAGTCAACTACATGTAATATCCATTCACCAATCTCACATTCATCAATCTATTGGCTGACCACAAACCAATCAATTGAATCTACCGCATTTGTCTCTGCTTCAAATCGCAGAGTGGCAAAGAAGTCACTGCCTCCCCCCACCACTTATTAAAACAATCAGTCAGCACTCAGATAATGGAAGACAAGTTCAGGTCTGCAAGAGTTGCTGGGTGCAAGGGCCAGACATAACGCTTTTACTTCTTCTAGCATGCTCAAGCAACAAATCTTACACAACTGCTCAGCATGTTTTGCTTGTCCCCTAAACAAACCAGTTACAAGTTACACCTTGCACCCTATACATGTAAGTTACATCTTATTTTGGCAAGTTGGTTCTAACTGTGTACCGTTTGTAATGTATTAATTTTTTACTGTTTTCAATTAAATTCATCAATGTTCTTTTATTGTCATCTTTGTTAACATAATACCGTTCTGTTATATAACTCTCTTTTATTTTTACACTTTAAGTTACTTTTACTTAAATAGTTATTTGTGTTGTGCATGTTTATTGCCCATATATATATTTGTTTTAATATTTTAAATTTTCAGTTTTTGTTGATGTCATATACTTTTATTATTTCAGTCTAAAACTTCACTGTCTATTATTCTGAATATCTGTTATTTTTACAATTTGTAAATGTCACCTTTGTTACTATTTGTTCTCTTGTGACTCTAATTCTCAGGGCCCCGTGGAAGACCACATTAAAATGTGAACAAGCAGCCGTGATTAAAGATCAGAAATGATAACTCTTAAAAAAAACATGGACAGTTCCACAAACCTGTACCAGTAACAAGCAAAGCTAAGAAAACAGGAAGCACCACCAATACTACAAGTGAGACTTCAACCAAAATACGACAGGACAGAACAAGTATGCCCCTTCGGCTTTGCCAGTGGGGCATAAAAAAGTCTTGCTTTGAATCTGATAAAACAACCCAGGGCCACCCTTGTTATTTTTTCCCACCTGCCCATCAAAAGAGCGCACAATTCTAGCTCCAGGGATGAAACCTTGCAAAAAACATTCAGTCATACAACCAGTGGTGAACAATCAAATGAGATCACTGGATAGGGGTCGTCGGAAGGCGTGGCAAACTGACTGGAAAAGCTTTTGACGAGGAACAAGAGGAAAGTCATGGTGGCAGGAGGTAGAGAATACCACATCGATTGATGCATGGACAGGACTAAATTTGCTTCCTAAATCAGAATCTTACAAACAACAAACAATCGGTGAATAACTTTCCAAGCTTTGGGGGAACAATAAGCCGTTGGGTTTTTTAGCACAGAAGAAAAAAACGAAATCCTGTAAAAATTTTACTTTGGCAGGGAGTGCACACTGTTCTCCTGCAAGTGGGCAACTGGAGGTTTCGGAAAAGTTCAAAAAGAAATTTAATCCAGCTTACCACAAACTGATGGCTTTTCGTCCGATCCGTCCCGGCAGTGCGGTATCCCATCACAGAGTAGCTTGGCATTGAAGCACAGCCCATCATCACAGTAGCGCTCTGTAAAGCGGCAAGGTGCACCAGACAGGCAGGCCCGCTCATCCGAGAGGTCGTTGCAGTCGTAGCGGCCATTGCAGAGCAGCTCCAGGGCGATGCACTCACCACTGCTGCATTGGAAGTCACTGTCCCCACGGCAGAAGGACGGCTTCGGGGGCAACGTTGGGAGTGTCGGTTGTGGCGGTGGCGTCCTTACGGCCGGAGGGGAGGTCTCTGTGACTGGTTGCGTTGTTGTCGAAGGGACTGTCAACAAAATGAAAACAATGCAGCATAAGACTCTTGAACAACATGCATCCGGGAAGCGGATGCCTCTCCAGGAGAAACACAAGTTCCCCATGGTCCTTTTGAGGGTACAACTTTCCTGAGGATTTCTTCAGCAAAATTAAAATACAGCACTCTCTGATCCACGACATGTGCCAGTACACGTATCTTGTAGGCACTTTAACTTCCTTGAAGTTCACACAAGGGTGTTCTGACAGCTTTAGGCCAAGAAGGAAGAGGGAATAAAACTTCCGAAGTGAGCTTGGCACACAAGTGATCTGTGCGCCGAGTCTAGCAGGGCTGCTTGCACCTCGGCTGGCATGAGGTACACAGTGTGACTCTTGTCAATGCCTGACATCCGTGTGGAATTATGAACCGAGCTCCCGCTCACAGTACAGATGCACACACTGTGCAGGCATTCACAGCCAGAGTGTTAGTCAGTGACTAGACTTCAGGGCCACTGATCTCTGGCTGGCAGCCAGCTAGCAGAGCAGGGACAACCTTTCATGGGGCTTTCTGTTTGTCCCAGCTGCGTGGCTGCAGTGACCATCAGAGCATGAAGCTGAGTATTAACCTTCTGGCAGAGGTGGCTGACCAAGGCTTCTCAAACTCAAACATGATTTGGCTTACTTCTTATATCAACACTGATTGATAAATAAATATTTACAGAAGCCGTCATTGCCCATACCAATACAGTGCAAGTACATGTACATTACATGTTCGTGTACATGCATAATTCAGTGCAGTCTTCAGATGGAGGTGAAGTGCATTTACACACTTACTGATGAGAAACAGAAAATGTTTAAGTTTTGGACAAAACATGAAGAGTTGAAATACTTGTATTTCTTTACAGCACTTAGAGAGCAGGTGCACATACTAATCTAGAACACTATGGCAAGTTTTGCAGGATGTTAAAAGTGCCACTTAACTTTCATGCCATGTGAGGGCGCATCTGTGAATATCAAAACTGTGTGTATCTCCAGGGATTGGAAGTAGGAATTATCTTGCATCAGATGAACAAACAGGAATTTGTAATTAGCTTCAGTGATTCACAGCCTGAAAAGCGTTCAGTTTCCCCCAACGGACCATCAACAGATTCTGATTCTATATGGAAAGTTCATTTTTATGTCAAAGCCAATGACTTCCCATGGAAATCAGTGCCCCTTAGCCTCTGCACTCTCACAGAGTGTGAGAATTACATGTACACCTCTTGGTCAATGCCCTTTCTTCTTGGTTTGATCTCCACATTGAACCTTTCCTAAAATCCATCAAGGTGGACGGTTTCTGGAAAGGGCAGAGTTTATGTACATGTGCATGTGATTCAACTTGACTTCTGAGTGGCTTGGAGTATGAATGATGACCCACAGATGGACAGTCTGCAGACAGACCAAAAACCAGATGGCACCCATTGGATCTGTCCTCACTGGTTGCTACGGAAACAGTTGACATTCCAAACAAATGTGAAACCATGTCCTTCGTAGACAGGGTGGGTGGGTGGAGTGCTTGTTTATTCTGTGAATTGCCATTACAAATTAATAAAAATTCTCTACAACGCGCATACTGTTTTTTGCTGGAGTTTTTCTTTACTGTCAACATGTTCTTAATTCCTTACATTGCTGGGATTTAAGATGTGTCCCTATTGCCCTAATTCCCTTTGTTTGACCTTTTGCAGCACAAATCATTTATGGGGCACTCAATCACATTCGTCACCGGTTAACGGCAATACTTCCCTGTGACCCAATGAACTGATGCTGTAACAGATCTTCCTGTGTCAAAAACTACCTGCCGATAAATGTTTGGATGCATGTAGGTCACGCTCGGCAAGTGGATGAAGTGTTTGGCTCCAACAACATGACATGAAGCACTTCAAATGGCAATCATGACAGAAAGCAGTGAAGCTTAACTCCCAAAAAGTATGCTGACGAATGGTCTTGTTCCACAAAGACATCTACGGGTATTATGTGGTCAAACAAAGGTTAAAGAAGGAAGTTGGCCATACAGGTGCACCTGTACACATTTACACAGCTTTGCTTTCTCTATTTAAAAGAAAGCTTTTTTCTGTCACCTACCAGGCTGAGTTGGCCATACAGGTGCACCTGTACACGTTTACACACCTTTGCTTTCTCTATTTAAATGAAAGCTTTTTTCTGTCACCTACCAGACTGAGAATTATGACTTAGTTGTAAAAGTTGAATACATTTCAACACGTTTGACCATAAAATAAATACTTTGAGACATTCATTTCACTTGCTTACTTTCTGGAAGTTTGATCCGGGCCACAGTCATTAAACACATGTGTTTCGAGGTGTCAGACAACACACAAAAGCTGGCACTGAGTGTACACTTACATCGACCACACTTTCCTTAAAGTTTTTTAAACTCTGACTCAGCAAATTACAGTTGAATTTAACAAATCCTGTCCTACTTAAATGTGTCATGCAATAAACGCCATCTCAATTTTTCTGAACTCAAAGGCTCCAACTCTTTGGGGATACTTTCATGAATTTCAAAATTTCACTCTTCTAATTCTCAGCTATAAAAAAGATTTGCATTATGACACAGCAACTGAAGAGCTTCTTTATCACACTGAAACTCTCCACTTCATCATCCCCCCAGGAAACACAACTGGTAAACAAATCTCTTGCAATTACCCCTAAAAAGTGGCTCTTTTCTGAACCAAGAGTATAATCTGACAGTTTATCAGACTGTCACTCAGACAATTCCTAAGGCCAACCTGTTCCCTTTAAAACCTACCTGTACTCCCCATTGGAGCTGTTTATCTTGCTTTGATAAAGTACATGTACACCGCTGTGGGTGCACCAAAGCTCTCCTGAATTCAGTGAATAAGTGGCTTTGGCCTTCTAGAAGTCAAGGCTCTTACTTCCACAACTTACCATGGACTGGCTATTTTGAGGAGATTAAATCGGTTGGAAAAAGTAAAATGCCACCGGGATCACAACAGGGAGTACAAAAGAGCCTTTGAGCCATTTTGTTCCCATTGATGCCAGCTGGGTGTATCGGTTGTATCACTCAAAAATGACAATGCCCACTTCCAGGGGCCAGGAAAGTAGGACTGGTGGAAAAAAAATTCCTGAGGAAATACCTGAATTCCGTCAATGCTTAATTGGGTGGCTTAAATCTACTTTTCCATCCAGTGCCAATAGGATGAGCAAAAAAACTGGAAAACCACTATCTTGAAGACATAATATGAATAAGGTCCGTGCCACATTTTTAAACTTTCCATTGACTGTCCTTGTGGAACCAGCAAAGAACTTTGCTGAACTGAACGTGAGAACTGGATCTTGAGTTCGATGAGGTCTGAAAACCAGAACTTTGAAGCATGTGCAAATGTGCAGCAACTCTCTGTGTGAGACTGAAAATTTCTTCCAAATGATATTGAACAATTCAAAATGTACAAGCGAACATGTGCCTCGTTCATTACCTTTGAATCAAAGGTAACAGGGACCATGCCCCCCCCCCCAAAAAAAACGATGAGGTTTTATTTTTTAGTCAATCAGAGTCAACATATTAAGTGTTTTGAACTGAGGTTGTTTTGTATGTATTACCGAGCGGATCCACTCCAGAAATAAAGATTGGGGGAAGCAGCTAGTTCCAATGTACAAGTTTTTATTATGGTATGTCAAGGGTATTAAAATAAACGACAGTCAACTGGGATGATGACGAAGAACTGTCAGTTGAACTGCTTACTCATGCCTTCCGTACATGCCATAAATTGCAGGCCCAGAAATGTAATTGATATTCGCAGAGGTGAAAGGGAGATGTTCCCTCTGGCGAAAGTTGGAGTGAAATCAGCAACCTGCGCATTTTTACTTCACAAGAAAACTCACAAAATGTGCAAAAGAATGTCTATCATTCAATGAGAACAAAAGCGAGGATGCTATCGTATTCTAATTCAGCGCGTATTTGGAACTGTGAGAACAAATCAAGTGTCAGACCGCAAGAGGGCGCTAGTCAAAATTATCTATGCATGACCGCGTACGTACAGCCCACATGTTCTATGAAATACACAATACATGATGCAGTTGAAACGAAATGAAAGGAATGGAGTCAATGTGAACATGTGACTCAAGAAAGAAACAGAACCAGCGTCAGGTGAGAGTAGGGCAAAAACTCAACCTGGTTACATATGGACAGAGCCATTTTGTTCAGGACACCATTTCTGAGCAGCTGCTTATTTGTGACTGGTTCAATCAGTTAATGCACAAGTGCACTGAGGATGCTGCTTACATGTTTTGGCCAACTCCACCCCCTAAAATGGGGTCTGGATCAGGCCTTGCCAGACTCCCCCTCATAACGGGATTTTTCCTACTGGTGTGCGAACAATGATCCAACTTGGAACTTTCTCACAACAACTTGGAACTTCTCACAACAACTTGGAACTTCTCACAAGGACTAAAACCACCTATAACTACATGTAACGCCACATCGGGCCACAGCGAGCCACTGCCAAAAACAAGGGCAATTCTGTTCAACCCTCATGGGGGAGGTTTAGGGGAGTCTCAGGGCAAGTGTAACCCTTAAGACTGGATTATGTCAAGAAGTCTAGTTACAGCCGTTATTATGGAAATAAAACCCTGATCCTTTAGTTCAGCTGTAACAATTAAGGGCAAACAGGAGTAATTCACCGTGGCATGTGAAGGGCTGGGGACCTCTTTGGGGATGGGATTTGTTCTAGGGTTCTGGCAACTTGGGAGTTGAACGAGAATTGATTTCGAAGAACAGACATAAACCAGTTGAATAGAACTGAGACCGAAATAAACATGACAGAGAGAAGGGCAGATTCAATTCCAGCAGAGTTTGTGAATGACATCAATCCTTGATCTGTTGGCTACTCAAGAGAAAATAATATGGAATGCACTGGTATAAATTCTGGAAAATGAAAACCATCCCACAAAAGAGTTGAAATTCAGTTGAAACTTCAGCAAAAACTCTGATGTAAATGCTCTCTCTCTCCTACTAATAGCTGCAACATGCCGTCAGCAACTGTGGTCATTTCAGACTTTAACTTTGTACATGTACATTGTAAGTCCACATCAATGCGCAGTTTAATTAATTTTAAAAAGGTCTTAACGCAATGCAGCAGATTCGGGAGTCAACATACGGCTGTGCTGATGGGGCAGACCCTGGCACATGCGTCCAAGCGACCTCGCTCTTGTTTTATTTGGGGCATGCACTGTTGGAATACTAAAGTGGCTCTTTCTCCGAGTTGTGTATGAGGAGATCTGGATTCACGGCTGTGTCTGAATTACTTGGCTGTGGCTTGAAATTACTTACGAGTCAATGATTGTGGCTGTAGCAACTAACCATAGCGTCGTGTGTAATTTCAAGTCATAGCCGAGTAAATGTACTTCAGGCACGGCTTACGTCTGCAAAAATTTGAGCCAGCACATACGTGCGCGTCTTTACCGACAATGCCATAAGCGGTACTATGCCACCTGTCTTCTCTTTGATTTAATTAAATCATGTTTGGCAGCTCCAAATTGCCTGACTACCACCACAAACTATTCTCCTGCATTCTGCCTCCCATGTGACACACTTTTCAATGAAGAATGGAGCACAACAACAAAATGGCACCCCAGGGCAGGGAATATGAAAAGAAGGGTCACCAACAGAAACCATGGATGTTCTCAGGGGACTGCAAACTGCATCATTCATCACTACAGAAAAAAAAGGGAACCTACATGTAGTGTAAGTGTAGTAAGTGGGGAAATTAGGGAGTTTGACCCAATTTTTTTCCATCAATGATGGTCAGCTGGTGTATATGTAGTAGCCTATGCAGATATCTTGGCGTCAGTGGACTACTCACAATTACCTATTTCTTTTTAGCAGAATACACATGGATCCGGAACACAGAATTAAAAGCCATTACTGCGGGGCCATCCTATTCACAGGCAGGTGGTACGCCTGATCACAAGGGTGTCAGGACTTGCCAGGTAGTCAAATTAAGACACGTGTATAATAAGTGCGATGGCCAAGCAGGAATGACGTCTCCTTGGATAATTTGCATTTTATGAGGGATACTGCTGGAAGTCAAGGACCTAGACATTCATCCTTTTGACCTCAGTTTGATTAGAGTCACTTGATCAAACACGTTTCTATTTTCATTCCTTGCAAATGGATTTGGCCTCTAAACCTACTGTTTACTTTGTAAAGCACACTCTTGCAGGATTTGCCAAATGCACACACATATTAGCACTCCCCTGGACTGGGTCAAGACAGTTGCAGTGATTTCACAGCGCCCTCTATCGAGACAAAATTGTCCACTTTTGGGGATCAGGTGCATAAAACGGCGCCCTCAGCCAGGTCAGACTTTTCTCTCGATGTGGCAAGAAATTACTCCCCTGGACCTTAAAAGTTAAACACTGCCCTCATTTGAATCAAACCTGCAGATTGTGCTTTTCGATTAGCTGCATCACCTTTAGATGCGAGAATACGAGAGGGAGCAAGTCTCTTTCATTAGTTTAGTCACTTTGTTGACTGGTAACAAGTTGACTGCCGCACGTGACTTCAAAGCGGCGTTCCCATTTGCCAAGCACTGTACGCATACATACATATTTAACAAGTACCTCTCAGGTGTCCATTTAAAATGAGCATTTTACAGATGTAATACCCTCCACACGGCCAACAGTGTATTTATTGTGCTCTTTGGAGATGCAAGTGTATTCAATTTACATTACAATGAATAGCCTTTCCTTTCCTGTAAGTATATTCAGAGTGGCAGAATCTGGTACACCTGTAACTACAAGTATACCTCAGCAGTCAACGCGTTGACATGGGTTTTGTAAAAACAAAGTACACGCAATTCACAACAGATCTAAAAGTGGATAACTTTCTCTTCTGGAAGAAATTTAAAAATGGCCCTTTTAGGCTGGGTCTGAATTACTTGGCCGTAGCTTGAAATTACGGGAGCTCATACTCAAGTGATTTCAAGCCACAGCTAAATAATTCCGAGAGCCCAACTTCATGCACCACCTCTCCACTCGGCCATGTAGGACCAGCGACTCATCTGTTAAGCACTGGTTGATTCTGCCCGGTACCCAGGATGCGCTTTGTATGTAGGTTACCAGGCAAGTTGACAAAATGGTCCCTGATCAAACTTGGCACTCATGCTTTCCAAATGGGACCTTCTACTCCTCTTCTGGAAAACAACAGCCAACTGACAGTGACTACAAAGATCATCAGAAACAAGACAGCTCAGTGGAATAAACTGAAGGAAACTACAGTCGCACAACATCCAGCAACATAGCAAGTGAAATTTAATATAGAAAAAATACCTGCTTTTCTCAAAGGGAAAAACCTACCCCATCGCAATTTTCAAGAAAAGCTTCCTGGGAAAAAAAAACCTGAACAGATGGTGAATTTACTTACTGCTGACCGGGGAAAACTCCAAGAGATCAGGAGAAACTTGCAGCTGTCCCAACTGGCCTCCCATTATTTTACTTTCCAGGGCTCTACGTAGCGTGTACTCGCTGTACACAACCTCCGACCCTAGGTCAAACTGGGCTTCAATGTAACCATCCTCGCGGGGTCTGGCGATGAATGGTAACAGAAAAAATATGTCAAGGTTGAAGATTACCTAATGAATGTTCTGAAAGAGTGAATTTGTTGTCAAATAGCAGAGTTGTACCCGAGTCCATCACACGTCAAGCCACAAGCCCAGCTCCAAGTCATTTCACGACTCAAGTCGCAAGTAACAGGATGAACAAAGACACATGAACGCTTTACTCATGATCCAGTTGAACAGCTTGTGGCATAACAGGAGGCTGGACGGCTTGTGACAGACTTGTGATGGACCAGCTGGAACTTGTGATGGACTATCACGTGACACGGTACATCCTACGTGTTTTTATTCATTTATGCATTTGTCACTTATCACAAAAATTTACACTTACATAAACTGAAGGACTGTGACAAACTGTGGGCCAGGGATTTCTGTATAAATGGCTTCCACCTGAAAAAGTGAAGACAAAAGTATCTGAAAGAAATGCTGAATCAATAATGATTCCAAAACCACTTTGGGAAAAAAAACTGTATTTTGCAGATTTGAAATAATTGACATTTTACAATACGGATCCAACTATGCAAATACATGCGTCCTTCTGACTTTTAAACATCTCAGCTGCCTTTTTCCATTTCAAAAGTGAAATGTTTCAAACACGGTTTCAAATTTTCTCCACAGACTTTGTGTTTTACATTTCCAGCACAGATACCAATTCCACAACCATTTTTTTTAACTTTACTACATTAAACTCATCCGGGGATAATGACTTCTCTTCATTTCTATGATTTTGACAACATGTTTTCCACCATTTTTTGTTACACTCTGCACAGTTCCCAAGACTTCTCATTACTTCTCCAGAACTTCCATCAGGACTCTCAACAGCGACATTAATTGCACGCACGTGTACATACCCTTGAGGAGATAGATTTGGCCAGATCGTCAAAGGCCACAGACAGCCGGTTGCCCAGGTCCAGTGTATATTTCACGTTCGTGATCAAGAGACGAATCCGGTAGTATGCCACGGCAGCTGGGAACCAAGAGACAAAAAAATATGGGATTAGGGTCTGATGGGTCAAGCACGGCCCGGCCTCTGCCGGAACAGATAGGCAGTCTTTATTTCCGTAACGTGAAGAAACTACAGGATTAGCTGTACCTCCCTTGAATACAGCATGCCGGGGTATGCATGCCTGCCAAGATCAATGTGATCCAACCTGACAAGATGAGTCACAGAGCCAAGTGAAGTATTACTTGCAGAACGAGCAGATTTATGAAATCATTTGTCCCAGTGTCTATTTGTATTTTAAATGAACAGCAGTAATTCTTGTTTTGTTCTGTTTTTGATCGGTTGTCATAGGTTGTCCGTGGATGTTTTGGTAGTTCTCTTTTACTGTTGTTTGTGATGTTGGTAAAATGTCTCCTTTGTTTTGAATATTTAATTATTTGTTAACGGTGAGGCAGTAGTGACGGTGAAATGTCTGTGGTAGATTTTGTGTAACATACTGCATTTATAAGTTTTACTTCATATTTATACTTGTTTTAAAATATTTTTTACTTACTCTTCCTATAATTTTTTAAATGGTTTTCAATGAGTTTTTATGACAGAGAATATCCATTTTAATAGACAATAAAACTAAAACTGAAAACTGAAAAAAAAAATGAAAAATTTAGAGGTGAAGCTCGTTTAAATAATTTTGCAAGAAGTCAGTCAACTTTCAACGTTTTTTCACCTAGGTGATGTGAATTTTCTTCCAAATGCCAAAATAAGCAACACATCAGGGCAGAGAGCTCACTTTGCTCTTTCTAATGTAAACAACAAAA
The DNA here is from genome assembly GCF_054643075.1 of Acanthaster planci. Taxonomy (NCBI): domain Eukaryota; kingdom Metazoa; phylum Echinodermata; class Asteroidea; order Valvatida; family Acanthasteridae; genus Acanthaster; species Acanthaster planci. The sequence goes on from NC_141792.1 coordinate 10,335,729, forward strand.
ACATTTCTGAAATAAAGGCCTTGGGACTCATTTCATGGGATCTGAAAAATGGCCTTGGAACTCATTTCATGGGATCTGGAAAAAAATGGCCTTGGAACTCATTTCATGTGATCTGAAAAAATGGCCTTGGGACTCATTTCATGGGATCTGAAAAAATGGCCTTGGGACTCATTTCATGGGATCTGGAAAAAAATGGCCTTGGGACTCATTTCATGGGATCTGAAAAAATGGCCTTGGGAATCATTTCATGGGATCCAGTCACATACGAAACAATAACCAAATCCATCAGTGTGTGCACTAGCCATGTGGGCCACACAATGCCACTAACGTGTACGGTGAGCTACTGTACTACTCTTACACTGAGCTCTTGGCTCCAAAAATTAAGGAAAACAGCACGCAAAGACCTATGTCCAACTTCCAGTCGCTGCTTACCACAAACTATATGTAACTGCTTAGCAAAGTTAAAGGTAAATAAAAACTCTGTGTTTGCATATGCCAGGGATACAGCTCCTGCGGCCCCACCCCCCCCCAAAATACATCTCTCTTCTTTCTAACCATTTGACCTCAATCTGACATTGGTGCATGACATATGACCCTTGATCTCTGACCTACCAGTTGGGGGCTCTGTACCACTGCCGATTGGTTCCTCAGTTCCCGATCCCTCTAAGTCCGTAAACACACTGGGCGTCAGGGAGGGTCCCGCTTCATTCTCCGCTTGCCTGCGATGTCTCGACCTGTCCCACTCCTCAACGGGTAACTTTTCTAACATGTCCATCTCCTCAGTTTCAAAGAGTTTTGCTGGGGAGCGTTCAACTCTAATATTTTTGGCATCCTCCTGCAGAGGTGCCTTTTCCTTTGTAAACGGCAGATATCCTTCATCCTGGCAGGGAAAAAAACAAGAAAACACACGATGGTTAACTTCGCTGCTGAAAGTCCCCCCCCCCAAAAAAAGGGCCCATAAAATACCTGCCCAGAAACTTTCTATCGGATGAATTTCAGTCAATTAAACAAGAATGCCATGAACCCTAAACGCTCCTTTGAAGGACCTGATTGCTTTAGATCTGGTCGAAACTCTGAAAGAGAAAGAGGCCCTCCCAGGGTCTTGAAACAGGACCAGGACCCATTGGAAACATTTTTCCTCCTCACAAAATAAACTGAAAAACAAACATTTCCCGCATCAAAATACCAAGGCTGTACAATTCATGCACGACTTATCCATCATCTCACAACTAGATACTCCAAAATTGATGAAAACTTTGTTTATTATTACAACCACGACAAAAGTAGGGCCCTGTAACTAACCACCCGGGGTCCTTCCCACCAAAGACAAAAAAAAACCCTTTAGACTGTTTATTAATCCAATGAACAACAGGTGCAGAGCAGATGTAGCTGGGGTAAATGGCCGGGTCATTTGGGATAGATGCTTGGAGACTGCTGGGCTGTATCTGTATTAAGACCGTGACCTGAGTGGCCAATTTCATAGAGCTGCTTAAGCTCAAAATCTGCTTAAGCACAAAAAAACTTGCTTAAAAAACAAAGGTTACCTGCTCAAAATCTATGTGATTGTCAGGCTAACCAAAAGACAGGTGATTACCATTCCAAAACAATATACATCACGCGGAGTTTTGGCTGGTAACCTGATTCGTCAAACAAGGTTTTTTCATGCTTAAGCAAATTTTGTGAAATTGGCCCCAGATTGCTTGCAGATTAATACTAGTCCTACTGCAAGCAGAACCTTACCACAGAAATGGTGCAAATCATACCGATGACCAGAAATTCACTTTACAGAATTTCCAGAAATACTGGGTAATTCCAGAAAGGTAATGGGTAATTCCAGAAATTAGGGGACCAAAAGTGTGACATTTCTGTGTCCCTGTTACATCTGACCTTTGTTATTTGACATATCACTGGAATTTCAAACCATTAGTATTAGTTTGGCAGGTAATTTACTCTAATTCATCACTCTTGGAAATTAGAAAATGTGTTCTGAACTTACAAAATCATATGTCAGATTTAACTGGGACACAAAAAATGGACCCCTAATTTCTGGAATTACCTTTATGTCATCAGATCTATTTTAAGCCACACTAAAACAGCCGATTACCTTCTAAGGTTTCTAGCACTAAAATATCATCAGTGGTTGAGGGGAAAACAACTAGGGCACATAAATTAATAATGACTATGCCCAGATTTATGAAAGAGGCATTCACAATGTACGAATAATGTTGCTACACATACAAGTAACTCAGTAAGTTCTGATCAAGCCAGGGTTTTTAGTGCCTGGCATTGAAATTGTTTGCAAGGAATGAAAAACCTTCCTGTGCTGCAGTAGATAAAATGTTAACCACTAAGAGAAAACACGGAAAACCTAGATATTATTCCATCTGTTCCTACCATACAGTAAAAATCTCTTAGCCCCCTCTACTGAGGAAAAAAAAAAGCAACATCAGTTGTTGCACCTCCCTTTTTAGTGTCTCTCAACTCCGCCGCAATCTTCCTCCTAATAGTAATGACCACACATCATGACTCTTAAAAACTGGCTCTCAGTGACTCCAACCATGCTCCAAGTCCAACCATAAAGCTGTTCCCAGCTAGCTCTATGCTCTGACCCATGCCTTGCATCATCTCTTCCCAGTGCATTCGGGCACATCAGTGTAGATGTCATCAAAGGTCAACCGGGTTAACGACAAACACACCACCAGCAAAGGAAGATGCCTCTGGTCTGGAATTTCACACATGTCCCTGGGGCTGGCTTTCAATTGAGTGTGACAGTGCGCAAGGGGGGAGTCCTGCACAATTAAGAAACTGCATCATGTGTGCAGATACCTTTTGCAAGATATGGCAAATCAGAGCACAAGCTAGGTGCACATTCAATTTGCAATTCGGGTTTCTAAACCCTAACAATTCTGCATAAAACTTAGCTTGCAGTACTCAGTACTCCAAACACCAGGCAGGAGTCTCAGCCTTAAGGACCTAGCACTACAAATTACTACTTCTGGCTTGGACACTTCCATTGTTACTCGTACAAAGAACAATAAAGCCATTCGGTCATAGTGCTATAGCACTGTATGGTACATTGTCTTATCTATTGTATTTTATGGCTTCAGAGAAAAATAGGGTAATGTCCTCTTACATGTGACAAGTGACAGCAGTGGATACTACATTTTACTACTAAGAAGTACTTTGTGGTATTCAGGGGTGTTAGCAAATAACATAAGAAGGGAAATTCAACCCAAATGTCTAGGAATTTTTGAGCAATTTTAATCAAATTTCAGTGAACTGAAACATTTTCAAAATTAAGGAATAAAAATATTAGCTCGATGTACTAAACTTTCAACCAAATAAAAATTGTCTCAGAGGAACAGAGGGATATTTTGAGGGGGAAAGCCCTTTGTTTATTCCACAACCAAGATAAATCAATCAGCAAAATACCCCAAGGATGTTTCTAGAGGTCAAATCAAAGTCAAAGAAGCTCTCCCTGGCTGCCTACCAAGCAGACCCTAATCAAGGAACTCCCTCCAACACTGAGTTAATTTAACAGAACCACGGAGGTATACTTGACCACAGTAATCTACCAGCAAGCCAACTGATGTCACTACCGACATCTGATGCCAGGGGAATGTTGTCAGGGAAGCTCAGGGGCTCCTGATACCACACTGGGGAATCGCCAATTTATAAAGTTATTCCTCTTTGATTTACTGGCAGCTATGGCCAGGAGATTTACAATGTATTTAATTTGGTGGAGACTCTTTGTCTGGTCAGCGTGTGGGTATAAGCCATGATGTAAATCAGATCATGAAGGTTGACGATCAAATCTTCTGTGCAGGGCAGTTACGCCTTCAAGATATTTTAGAAGCAATTATATTTGTGGTGTTCCCCCCCCCCAAAAAAATTAAATGTCAGTTGAGGGTAACTACCTGCACTTTTATTCATAACGAGTTTTCTTGGAGGTGAATTTCAAAAGACTGAAGTTTTAAGTGGAAAGATTTGTGGTAGCACCATGTGAAGGAATATATCTCTTGTGAGTATGTGTGGTTTTGAAAAGAACTGTGAGTATACTCAACGTTTCGGACTGCGTGCTCAGCCCTTCGTCAGAAGTGAAGACTGAAGTTGTATGCCCAAATAAGTTTTATCTTGAGATATAAATCAGGAAAGCTAATAAGCAAAAAAGTTCTGGGATTATAAATTATCCGATTATTCAAACAATGAACACTAAAGCCAGACTTTTATTGTACACATATCTAGCAACAATGGTCGGGGAGGGGGACTCAATGTGTACATGTACACAGGTTCGTGCACGTTTGGTGCAGGCTACGTTGAGCTTCCACAGCCAACTTCTGTCAATATCAGAGTCCTCACACTCATTTTGTACTTCACCATACTCATAAAACTATCAGTGATTTTCTGCTTTCAACACTCAAACTTCAAACCTACAAGTTGTCATGCACACTATACATTTAGGTATGATTTTATAGATTCTCTGATATTCAGGCTATCACAGTCATAAATGGAGAGCTTGTGATATGCCATCACTGATGATACATATTTGACTACCAAATTCTCATGCATGTCACACATGTACGTGTGCGCTGGGACAAACCAGGGCGTATTGTCGATCTGTGGGAGTCCGGCTGGCTGTCATCAACGTGTAAAACTAAAATTATATTTGCAGAAGCAATACAGTGCGGTAAGTAAACGCTGAACAACACAGTCCCAGATGCACAACCGTTCATGTATCAACATGTACATGCTCAGTCCCTATCAATCCAAAAGCAACTGTTACATAAAATATACAATAATCCATCTCCATAAAAGGTCGAATTCCGAAGGCACCTTTTGTGTTCAATCAGATGAAAAGAAAATTGTTGAAAAGTCTGGAGCAATGAGAATCATTGTGTCTGTACAAATTACAGACACAAAATAGGCACAGTGAAATAACAGTGCAGTTGAGATGTTCATGAATACACGTACATGAATCTTTTGAGTGTGATGCCAACCCATTCATAGATAGTTTGTAAGTCTGAACCGACGGGAATAATGTACAAAGTACACGAACAAGTTATGGACTCATCACATTTACAACTGTAAACATACGCAGTTGAAAAGTTCACGAAGGGGTCTGTTTTCGTCTGAATGGACAACGCCACAGACGTGGCTACTGTCTACCATTCTGTACCAACAGACTGAATCTACACACAATGCATATAATATCTATAAGCATTTTACGAAATCCCACGACTGAAATGAACAAGGTCAGCAGTGTGCTTGGCTGCTCTTCAATCTTCCAGGATCCTATCTCCTACTCACACTTCAGTGGTTCTTTTGACCGATTTGTTATGTCCCTGACAAAGTGATAAATTCAGGCATGCTATAGTATGCATGTGTATGCCAAGTGTGAATAGCATTATGTAAAACTGATTGTGTGCTTCTGTACACTTATAAAATTGTGAAATCTCTTGCAACCTTTGAAGTTTTCAGCTCATTTGCGATTTTTGGCATTTTGTATTTTTGTATATATTTGTATTTTTGAGGTAAACACATTACAGCTCCTTCCAGATCATGCGCCAAAAAATGAGACACACGTATTATTTTACATCCATTTCCTGAAAGTAATGTCCTTAAAATTCGGCAGAAACGTAAGAGTGGAGAAACATTCCAGAGAGTGAAGTGTTATGCATCATCGAATGCAGGAAACTCTAATGGCTTTTTATTTCAAGGATTCCCAGGCCATACAAAAACACTCCCCAACACAATGGCACTTCCGGCAGGGTGTGAGTTATTGTCGTCGCGGCAATGCAGTTACAAACTGTGCTGTGTACAAACTTTTTCAGTTTCCGAATTTTCGTCTCCATAAAGGGGCTGGATGTCTCGGAAAGTTGGGGGTGTGGGTGAGTCAGGGAACGGTTCAAATGACTAGTTTTCTGATCGAAAATGCAAGGACACGTCTCAGGTGTTTTCACGGCACTGCAACATCTGAAGGGGAGATTCAACTATAAATTCAACAGATACAACTGCATCGTGTTTACTTCAATGCTGGCATTTATTTACAAACTGATCACACTGTAATACAAGAATGTTACATATGAATTTATCAGTCTACCACAACAAATTAAGATTATCAATACATTATTATGATAACTGAATAGTTGACAACATTCAGGTCTAAAGGTGAAGTAAAAGCTTTTTGGCAAAGCACAAGGCAATGACAAAAGACAAAAAGACAAATGCAAACACAGGTGATAGACGGACAACGTAACAGATGATTATCTGTAATTGAGATCAACACCACTGATTTCATTTTGGACAAGGGGAATGCTCAAATCTATTGTATATTTGCATATGAGAAAATTTCACATGCTTTGATTGCCCAGTTTCATGGGAGAGAGAGAGTAAAAACACGTAGATTAACTGGATGCTCAACCCCCATTACATAGCCCCCCCCTTGAGATTGAAAGGCTGATAATTCCTAATACTACTCATTCTCGGTCAATATTTTATCTTGCTGGAAAGTTTGTCCTTCAGAGAGAAAAAAAAGGAAACAGGGTAGGTGTAAGAGACCGCCCCATACAGATCCTTACGTCATATCAGCTAGCGGGCCAGCCAGCTCCGCTCTAGTGGAAATCCTGACAAAACCACTGGACGGCCCGTACCAGCAAGGGACGGCACACCAAAAACATCCTCGTTTCTATTTACTCAGAAGGGTTAAAAGTTTCCAGACCCTTGTGAAAACAGGGCTCCTGATTTTACTTGTTTATTTTGCCAGGGCTACTGAACTTGGTAAGAGTATTCTGACTGCCTCTGGTCCCGTGCATGTCAAGTAAGGTCACCTCGGAATTTTAATACTTTTTAAATAGCTAAGGCCAGCAATCCATGTAATGTACTTGCACCTTTATGGATGATGGCCACAGCTATTAGCCAGTGGCTTTATGTGGCCAAGTACATGTCTATGTATTGAATTAGGAAACCAGCTAAAGTTCATGGACTGGAACCAATTTTCTAGCATGTACACTGAAGCATATGCAGCAACACCATTTCAGAAGGTTCTAGTAAATACACGTATTGTTGACTTCTAATCATGGAACAGAGGAGAATAACACCCCAACCCCACTTTCACATTTGAACATAATTTGTCACTTGCTCCCTCCCGTCACTTTTGAAATGGCTACAGTTTGTTTCTCCTCCCCCCAAAAAGTCTGGAGTATTTGAGTCAAGAATAGAGCCTGGGGACGCTACTTGTAAAACTCTTTCTGGGAGAAAAAGGAAGCATAGGACTACTGATAAATGTAGATACAACTTTTGCATTCTTTTAAAAACGGAAAGTGTGCCTCATACTGCATCATTGTCATTCGACACACGTTTTTGAAAAATACTTGCACGAAAATGCAGGGATTGCCTTGATTTCGTTTCAAGATGGCTGACTTGTGAATAAGGCTAATTCCTTTAATGGTGTATGCTTTGTTTAGCATATGCCATCTTTCATTAGTGAATTTTCACTTTCAGCGCTCTAAAAGGGAAATACAATTATGTCCTAGATAATTCGGTCGTTCCTCCCTTATACTAATTCTGTTTTCTTTTTTGTCTGTCACAGGAAGTAAAAAAATCCCCAAGAGGAACAGGGGGATAATTGGCAAGTGGTGCCCACTAATCCATGTTCGGTGGCCACTCGGCTGCTGATAAACCCGGCAATCCACAATGTTCAAGTTCCCATTCTCTGAATTTTGTGTTAGGATTATTGCCAATTTGCCAAATTGGTTGTACAATGTGGGTGGGCTCTCTGGAGTCTCCACTGCAGTTGATGACAATAACAGATTCCAATTCTGAACCCCTATGTGTGTGTACAGGCTAAGAAAAGGAAAACTGACTGAACTATTTACTTTTCTAGCACAGAACAACTTTGCCTCCAGCAATTTGTCATGTATTTTACCATCATGAATCATACTAAGTAAGTTCAGTGTACATGTATCTCCAGAATTTGATTAAAGTATCACTTCAAATCACAAGAGAAACAAGAAATTGAAGGGGCAAGATGACCTCCCCCCCCCTTCTGGTGCAGTCCACTAATTCAAGTGAGAATTTCTGGCCAGCTCATTAGCATTAAAAGTGCCCCCCACAGCATCTTTTGAAAAAGGACATTGAACATGTTTGGCCCCTAAACGGTGAGATTGTGTAAATGTTTGCCAGAATCAACGCCCTGGGTCTTTGGGCTTTCATCTGAGAGCAGAATGGCTACAAAATACTGTTGAAAAATGGTCCGAAGTGCCCGAGAAAGTTGAGGGTTGTCATTTGAAAAATGGCTGCAAGCGGAAAAATCACTTTTTGGGTGGTAACTTTGTTTTGAGGGAAAAACACAAAATGTAATCGGTTAACCCACAGAAAATCAAAAAGAAAGTGAAAGATTATGGACCATACAATAATTTAACGTGTGTTTCAGATGCCTCAGGGTTGTTGGTATGCATATTGTTGGGCCCGAAACAATGCTGATTTTACAATGTTTTCAATGGGGCCTGAATTAGTGGACTACGCTCGGCCTGAATTAGTGGACTACACTCGGCCTGAATTAGTGGACTACACTCGGCCTGAATTAGTGGACTACACTCGGCTTGAATTAGTGGACTACACTCGGCCTGAATTAGTGGACTGCACTCAGCCTGAATTAGTGGACTACACTCGGCCTGAATTAGTGGACTACACTCGGCCTGAAGTAGTGGACTACACTCGGCCTGAATTAGTGGACTACACTCGGCCTGAATTAGTGGACTACACTCGGCCTGAAGTAGTGGACTACACTCGGCCTGAATTAGTGGACTACACTCGGCCTGAATTAGTGGACTACACTCGGCCTGAAGTAGTGGACTACACTCGGCCTGAATTAGTGGACTACACTCGGCCTGAAGTAGTGGACTACACTCGGCCTGAAGTAGTGGACTACACTCGGCCTGAAGTAGTGGACTACACTCGGCCTGAATTAGTGGACTACACTCGGCCTAAATTAGTGGACTACACTCGGCCTGAATTAGTGGACTACATTCGGCCTGAATTAGTGGACTACACTCCTCTGCTTGTTAGCTCCTGCAGTTGAGTACTGTCAGTCGTTCATATGAACAGTGCCAAAGATATAGACAAATCCAGGAAAAGAATTAGAAGCCATTACTGCTAGTGCCAGTCGTGAGTGCACGCAGTGGCGTAACTACATGTACGGGGGACACATGCACCCCGATTTAAAATTTTGAAATGGACAAAAAATATACACATATATCTAGTTCAATTATTTTCAGTGCCCCCTGAAATTGTGCACCCCCAGGTGCCCCCTCAGCTGTAGCACCCTAGTTACGCCACTGAGCCCACGTTACATTCCTCTCTGACCGCCACGGTGTAGTGACTAGCTTAAGTGAGCGCGCTCAAGTTAAGACACGTACGTGCATGAGTACGATGACCCCGCTGGAATGGCATCTCCTCGCACATTTGTCTATTCCTGTCTATGTGCTGCGGTATTTGATCCCTGCTTCTTGTGAACTGATTTGTGACCCATCTTGCAATCGATCAGATAACAAATCTACACTTCAGTACCAATAATGTACAGTTTATATTCATTTCCTATACATTAGTCCATAATGAAGGCAGTCTCTTATTCTACCCGGGCTGACTGTTATGATTTTCTGTGCTTGTACATCTAATTCTAAAGTAACTGAGAGAACTATTTCATTTCTTTTCTGGTACCAGGCAAGATTTTTTGCCTACTTAAATTGAGCAAGCCTCCATAAGAGTTCTCCGATTTGCAACCAAACCACAAAGAGTTTTTGTACGGTCCCAACTAACCATCCAAGCACGCAGTTTTTGAAAAATCTCTGAAATATATCAGGTCCTCAAAATTACCATAAGACACAAAATCTCTATAGATTTTGTGTCTGGAATTGTGCTCTTGTAGTTCACATTTAAAGTGCGTCATTTCTGCAAATTCTCCCCCCAAAATATGACTTTACTGTCTACTTCCGACCCCAAAATTAGGCTGAGTGGATACGCCTTCTCTCCCTGTATCTGAACTAGTTACAAATCCGAGACTTACTTGTACTACAGAGTGAACTCTGAATGGCCTGATGCACAGATCTTGGCCACTCCTTCCCAACTACCTCGCTTCAAATTGATTGTGACTGGGCTACTTGGCAGACACTCAAAAATGAAACGCCTGGCCTCCAAGTGACCTTTGGGGAACCCAACCCACCCTCCTGGAGTTTCAGTGTGAGGGCCGATCCCAGATCAGACCTTCCAGAGCTGCAATGTACATGTATGTACATGTACATGTAAGGCCGTGTCCACTCCCAGCACGTGCTCTGTAAACTGGGAAAGCGCTAGACCTGCACATGTATGCAGACACCTACAACAGCCTAATGCAATACTCCTACATGGTGTGGCAGTCATCTAAGACTAAAACGAAAATAGATATTCAACTTCCAATAGAATAAGACACCATTTAAAAAAAAATCTGTCAGCTGTGGGTAAAATCGTCATTCAGTTTTTTACATGCAAACGTATGTGCATCAAAGTACTATCACCAACTATGTCAGTGCTTTTGTTGCCAAATGGTTTTGAGACGTGACTGTCGAGGTGCAGTGCAGCCTCAGCATTCTTGTGACAGTCATTCTGTTTAACCACTACATGAGACAATTTCTAAATAAAATGGTGAGATGGGATTCAAAGTTCTTTCATTTTAGGAAAATTTATAACTGGGTGACTGTTTCACATTTACGCCCACTCGCTGGTTTGGATACATGTACACTGCAGTTTGAGATGAAAAAGCCCCCCGAATTTTCCATGAACAAGCAGAAATGATGTCCAGGTGCAAGTCTGCGAGAGAGACTGGTTTCAAAATCTCATTTACCCTTGCAACATGCATGTACATGTTCCCAGTACCATAGAGCCTGTATGTACAAAATGTACATGCACGATGAAAATCCAACCGACTGAAATATTTGGTTAACGGCTTAACTGGGGGACATTTGTACATGTAAGCGTGGAGCCAACGGAGAACATCGGAGTACAGTCCCAATACTCAGACCCGTCCCTTTTGTGCATCTCAAGCTAACCCAGTCTCGGCCCTGCCTCCATTTCTGGCTGCAACACTTCCAATGCCCAGTGAGAGGACCAGAATCACTCCTTTGGCAAGATCCTGTTGTGTGGAACGGTGCGTATGCACTGCCCTATCAAGGAGTCCAGACCCGGTTATACCCAGCAAGAAATGAGACCGAGGGGTACCCCCCCAACATGTCCAATCCCTATACACATTCCAGACTATTGCTACTTAACACATCCCCCCAAAATGTCTGAAAGGAATTCCCCCGATTCCTGCGAGACAATGACCAACACAAAGCAGGGGGGGTTCTCTCCGTCTCATACCTTGCTGCATATGGACCCAGTACCCCAAGAGCCCCGACACTAAACACGATAGGTTTCTCGCTCGCTCCCTGCACCAGTGGGCATACTTCAGGCATGCTGCAGTTCATTCAGAAACTCAGCTTGTGCAAATCAGTCACGTAATGATGTGACAAGACTTGGCATCCATGACTCATATCTCGTTTACCATGGGACATCACTGTCTACAATAAAAACTGTCACGCAACCATGTTTAAGCTTAGAGCACAGCAATGTGTCAGGTGTTCCTGGTGAAAAAGCGTGGTCATTCTGACGTCCAACAAGTTCAGGTTTCCCACAGCAGCATCTCCAGCCAGTGGTGCAAAGAATTAATTTCAGCCAAATTTAAGGTTCAGCAAGAACATGGATTTAATCACATGAACATGGATTTAATCATGAAGATGTGGTTCAAATTCCCACTGTATGCAAAACTCACAAATTCCAACTTCAGACCAAACTCCTTAAAGTCTGCACATTCGATCAAACCCCTTTCCTATGCCCAACCCCATCCAAACCCCACCCAACAGCATCTAAATGCCAAACTCAACTCACAAGTGAAACTTCCACGCTAGCTAAGGTGTGCGAGCTTGCAAATACAAACCCGAAGCAGACAGCTGACACAGCAGCATTCGTGAACCAGCCAGGTATTTTTATTGGGTTGAGTTTATAAAACTGTACTCAGCCTGACAAAAACTGGACTGTGAAAATTCCACTGAATTGGAATCTATCCACAACTAATGTATTTAATAGTGTTACCCCAGTCATAGACTGCTTGCATTTAGTGCTGGTCTCAGTGAGCTTTTACCAACCAATTTGGAGTGCCATGTTTCAGCAAACCCACCCATGCCATGGACACAAATATTATATCCAAGCATTAAGGCTGGAAACTTAGGGTCCTCAGGGATAGCTTGACCTCAGGACTCATGACAAATGTTTGGCAGAGATATTTACAAGCACAGTGTTTTTTACAAGCCAATAAAAAAAAATTTCAGAGGACCTTGTACAGACAAAAAAGCTTCACGGAGAGGTGTGTCAAAAGTGGCCAAAACCGATAGACCTGATAAATTTTGAGATGAGGGTGATACTTCCAAAAGAATATCAAACAATCTTAAAAACCCTGAAACACGTGCATGTGGCAAAATTGTGAGACTATGAGTATATTGTATATTTTACTTGTGTATGAAAACAATTATGGGTAATTCCAGAAATTAGGGGTCCATATTCTTTCGTGTCCCTGCTGTCACATCTGACATGTGATTTTGTAAGTTCACAACACATTTTCTAATTTCTAATGCAAATTACCTGCCAAACAAACAATAATAGTTTGAAATCAATTCCAGTGATATTTCCATGTCAACTAATAAAGGTCAGGTGTAACAGGGACACAAAAATGTCACACTTTTGCACCACTTATTTCTGGAATTACCTACATGTATACACAAGTAGAGCCACTCCAAATTCAAATGTTTATTGCCTCACAATGTTTAATTACCATTTTGAGGTGGTTGGGGAAAAAATGTCAGAGCTTAGGCTACTCTCAACCTTCCGAAAAATCTGAAAAGTGAAACCTTTTACCATGTGAAATGCAAATTTCCTCACAAATTACACTAAATCTCCAACAAAGAAGGCTGCTCAGGGCAAATTCAGTAAAGCCAACGGTGCACCTGCAATGTACATTTTGTTCATGTACATGTAGTCGGGTCTGCTTCGGAGTGACTGTGACACAAATTACAGCCCAATTCAGATAATTTTAGCCAACTGTCGCTGGGGCCACCTGGCCCGCTCCTTCTAGACAGTCCCCGGCAACAGCAATGGGCTGTTAACACTCCCTGCCACGACAAAGCCGCCCACTGAAATTCCAACTAATGCATCCATGTAAATGTACGCACATGTAGCAACTTTTCTTTTCTTGTGGGGGCAGATATGTCAAAATTGTTCTCGCTGAGGTTTCGCTACCCAAATATGGAAGCCAGAATCAGAAGCCTCTGTGGTGTTATACATTCAATTGAGCTAATTTGATTAAAGGGGCATGTCTGCATGAAACATGCAGGTTCTAATACATGTACCTACACAGGCCTTCCCTATACGAACATTCACAGGAATACAGCCATGTACAAGGGACGAAAAAATTTCTCTTGAACGGTTTAGCAGAGGGCTGGATACCATTTGATGGCACAGCGGGGCGTTCTTTTAATAAACCCTGGGAATGTACATGCAGCTTAAAACATTTTATGAGACTTTTTTCCCCTTCATTTTCATGAAGAAACATGGAACCACGTGTACATGTACATGTGCCCCTCCATTTTTGAGAGGCAATAATGGTACACATACCTGTACCAATAAAGAGACTTGGGGGGTTGTCAAAATTGTAAGAAAGCCTGAAAAAACTCACAGAATACATGGTAGCTCCATGATTCAAGACAATGATGTAACTGAGGTGAATGTTTTTTTTGTATGGGGGTCGCACATATTTTTCAGGTGGAAACCAAAAGCCAACGAACTGCAGCTTGTACAATTGTACAAAATATTGCGTATGTTTCCCTGGGAAGACATTCTGGGGGTACAGAATCAGGTGTACAATGCCTGGGCGGGATTCTAACCCAGCTCACAGCCTGAGGCAGAAAGTGAGGCAAGTTGGTACCACTGCAACATTAACAACAGGCCTCCTGAGTTGAAGAACTTGACCTCTACGTGTATGTTGTAAATGTACATGACTTTCTCCTATCTGCAAAACCCCAACCTTATCAGCACTCTCTATCAGACAGAGCAGAGGGTCCTGTGAAGTGTACCCTGGGAGTGGGTTCAGCAGCTAGCTTGTCCTCCCCGTGGTGAACATTTTTCGCCCGCCACATTTTTGTGGCCTGACATCACCAGTCTGGCTGGTAGAAATTTGTTGACCCAGAAATGTGATAACAACAACATCATAACAGTTCTTTACTTTCCATAACAGAAGTCTCACAATGACTTACGAAAATGAGACAGCGTGGAGAAATTGGTGGCGCAATCCTACATTTCTCTTATGCGCTGTAGCGCTCACAAATTTTCAAACAGGAAATTTGCATTGTGGATTGAAACATAGTCACATGCATGTACTTAACAAGATCTAATTTCCAGACCTATACATTGTATCTACACACACAGGATACCCATAATAGGACCCACACATTTCACTTCCAAAAAAGTACATTTAACCTACTGTGTGTGGAGATACAGTGTAAAAACCATGTACATGCACTATGTGAACAGTTTGCCTATGGACAAATGACTTCCGAACAGCGCCCTAGTGTCTGGAAACCTATCCTGTCGTCCTGCTCTTTCTCTTTTCTTTAACAGAAACTGAATGAGACAATATCCTTCCCTGAGAAGATCTAAGCCCAACGATTTTCCAGCATTAGCGTTGCTTTTGTCTGATCCTGATGGCTACAGAGTGTGTCTACTGAAGTGAAATTAATGCTCTTAACTGTCAAACTTAATCCACCTCGGAAACCTGACAAAACAGAAGGCATAACTAGAAAGTACTTTCCATTTCACCTATTACAGATTTCAGCACTATGATTGGCAGAACCTGTTTCTATAATCCGCATCACAATGTGCCAGCAACATGTCAAAAACGAAATAAGAAAGTTTTCTCAATATATGTCCCCTCAAAAGTCACGCATTACCCATGATGCAACAACGTGGGTACGTCTGCAAATCTCTTACTGCGATAATGCAAGAAATGATACATCAACCAAAAAAAAAGAAGTTTCTCTTTTGATTGCTTGCAGACTTTTTGATAAAAATGCATTCAGTCAAAGTGTACAAATTTGACAATTGTACATGTATTGCCATGTTCAAAATTTCACACCTTGAATATTTAACCTCACAGTATTTTAAAGCATGGAAAAATAATCGGAAAGCCTACAGTCTGCCCACAAAAGTCTACTTTTTTGAAAGCTGGCCTGTGAAGTTGTTCAGTGTTGCCCCCCAAAAACTGAAACTACAATTTAGAAGTCTCTTCCCAGACAGATCCTGCAACTGATGAAAGATTTGTTTTCTTACTCAATGCACACTGGGTTCAGGGTTGTAACCAAATGCCCAGTCTTCCAGAAAAAAAAAACTTCCAGAAAAACCTGCAGGACGAATCAAAATTCCATTCCTATGAGCTTATTTCACATTCAGTCAATGCAAGCCAATGACCCATGACCAAACCAACCGAGGGGTATAAGGCTTGTATCCCCTCCCCTTCAAGTCCATCTACCCACACAGCCCAGGGGTATGGGGTAGCCTTTTGACCTATTAACAACATAAAAAGGCAAAGGTTTGTCTGGGAGTACCAAAAAAAAAGCTGAATGACAGGTGGAACTCATCAAGATGTAGCGCTTACAACCAAGAGCCACAGCAAGTCAACATTGCGCAGCATGCTAACGTAACATAGTACAATGTACACGTAGCATTCATGAAAAAGTTTAATGTAACTACAATTCAACAAGACAGTCCATTTTTTTCCCTGGACCCCTCTGAATGCCAGCTTGGTGAATTCCACTCCAGCTTTGCCTACTGGTGTGCCAACTCCACAGTTTTCAACTTTGGAGCAAACAATTGGTTGTATCCTTTTATTTGTCTAGGATAAATCCAAAAAAATCACAACTGAAGTATATGTACCTACAAAGTTGTTCACACTGTGTATCAAGTAAAAACTCTGAAAAAAGTTGACCGCATCACTGTACACTGTTGCACAGTCAAAGTGTATAATAATTTCCATTTCTTGACTGAATGAAGAAAAATCACACTTAGTTAAGCACTCCCCACAGATCCGTCTTCATTTGACATCCCATCTTTAACCAAACACTGACAGGTCTATAAATGCATTTTAAATGCAATGGGACATCAAAGTGGCACATCAAATATTGCCAAGACCCTAACAAACAAGACCAGCTGACTTGTTAAATCAGGCTCTGAGACGTAGGAGAGAAGACGCAGAGCCGTTATTCCCTCCTGGTCTCTCCCCCTTTAAAAAAAAAAAAATTCCTGACATCACCACATGTATGGGTACATGTGTATACAACCTGTGAGCTTTGGCTGATTTCACAAACTGTTTTGACTGTAGAAACAAATGTCAGTGACCTTGACTGACCCAAAACAAAATAAATACACTTTCGTGAGTGGAAGCTTGATTTTGTTATCTGGGACCCCGTCCCTTCTATGTGATATATGCACATGCAGTTCATCAGTTAAACACCCTGAACTTCTTGCACTATCCACTGCATGGAAATAAATGAACAGGAGCCATTCCACAAATGAATGAGAACGAATTCAAGATCACTTTGTTCTACATTAAACAAATTAGAATAACATCAGTGGATAATTTATAACGTATTACACATCCGTAGTTTTTTGTTAAGCTGTATTCATTATTAAAACCCTCCAATGCAAAGATGCATTCTCAACACAGTCGTCCTATCAGCCAAACTCAGTCAAGTGACATGTGATATGTCCTGTGTATTGTACAGGGGAAGTGGAAGGAATTTTGACTGTTTTTGATGGTTACAGCAAAAGGAGAGATTTTTTACGGTTACAGCAAAAGGGCGATTTTAATTCATTGTTGTTTATACATGCCTGTATCCTTTATAACTCTGTACTCTGTTTGAAGAGCAGAAATCTATGTCGGCAACACAAATTTCCTGAAGGACAAATAAATAAATTTGAATAGAATTGAATGGCACTACTTGTACTAAGTACATGATTTGACGCTTACAGATGCTCCACATATAATGGAGTCTGTAAGCAGTTAACATTATAAAGGCACCTCCCCAACAATACTCGGTCCTCCAATGTGTATTTTTTTACACATCCTGGGTGATGGTGAATTTAAATGAATCTCAAGTAAGCGCACACATGTACATGTTACAAAAAATGAGCTTCAGGAAGAGGAAACAATTGCAGGAGGAGCCTGCCTAAAGATTTACAATGTTTGGTCCAGTGTGCAGGTGACAGACAAGTCAGGTGCCAAACTTTTACACAGTCAATGTACATGTACATGTACAAGTGTGGATCTGTGGGGGAATGATGGTCCTCAAGAGCTTTACTGCGCCACAGCCCAATGGGTGACCCTAGTCCCTATGAACTTCAAGCCACTCAATATCATCAATATGTCACAGAATCGTCAATGCAAGCTCTGGCTAAGCCCATAAAGGAAGGCTTGGAGCCAACCCAGGGAAAAAAATGTGTTTCTGTGGTCAGGTGGACCTTGGATCGTACAAAAATCAAGAGCTGGGGAAGACTTATTAAAAAGTAAAAATCAGGAAACTGTTTTGTTAACCCTAACCCCCTAGGGTGTACGTAAAACCACATTGAAATCGGAGAATTTGGGACTGTTACATTTAATTCTCAAAAGCTGGTCTCTGTGGATATTATTCACCCTGTAAGATAAAATCAACTGTTCGTGTATCCGAGATAATTTACAGACAGATGGACAGAGAGCTAGCCCTGGGCCTCTCTGTATTGTTGACAATCTTTATACTACAGGTATGAGGTATTTGATACGTTGGGTTTCATCCAACAGCGCACGTGTACAAACAACGAGCATTACTTGGACATTTGGTGTGTAACAGGCCAAATGATCACCACAGGGCTAGTACAGGGAGTAAATTACATGGCACAAAAACGTTGTAGGGAAGGGGGGTGGGCTGGTCAATTTTTATTTGGTTTACCATGAGCTACGAGCAGAACAAGAGGTTTTTTTTTAACGTGCCCCCCTACAAATTCCGGGTTCCCCCCAGGTGCCCCCCCCCAACTAAAAACTGGATGAAAGGATATCGAACAAGGCTAACAAAAGCTTGCCCCCAAAAATTCCACGGCCCTGAAAGCTGGTGCCCCCCATAAGATGCTGGTGCGCCCCTTGTGCGCCCCCCTCCCACTAGTAAAATCTTAGCTATCCCACTGAACTTAGGAGATGTACATGTACATACACCTAACCAAGCCCTTGTCAATGTCATACTTTCCAAACATAGGCCTTACTTACTTGTAAGCCCACATTTACGAGAGGGAGGACTACATACCTTGAAATTACATTTCACTGGAAAGAAGTATATTCCAAAAAAAGTATATCAAAGTACTCACGATAATTTTATAGTAACTCTAAAATATGACAGGAAATTCCTGTGGTGGCCACCAAACACAATTTATTTTTCCTCTGGCCAAATCCCAAACTTAGGAGGAAGAGGAACAGGTCAGCCTGTGTGGTTTGCCACTGCCATCAATTCTTGGGCAAATCTGTGTTTGAAAACAAGGCATGGAAGAGTAACAAACAAGTTTTTCTCTTTGAAAAAAAAAACAAAAAGAAGAGAAAGACTAGCAGGCCTTGGTGGGCTGACCGATTGGGACCGGAACTCAGAAATCTTTCATGAAAATCCAGCTTTTGTAATTCACGACAAAAGAATTTTACCGGGCAGAATGGGTGTAAAATTTGTAGAATGCACATGGACAATACCAGCTAACTTCTGCATGCATGGCTCTTCTACGTGTAAGCTATAGCCCTACGGAGTACAAACTTTGTACGTGTACGCAGGACTGGTATCCAGTACACTTGCAAAAAAGGCAGAAACTCGAGTCAGGCATGCAACTTCGACTTTGACAAAAAATGAGGAAATTTCAGTCTTTACGAGATTTTTGGACAGTGTTTTTCAATTTTCAATGGCATTAGTGTGAAGTGAAAAACGATGACATCAGCTCAACCGAGGAAAAGTTGCATGCCTGTTGAGTCTTTTCTCTCTTCCACGGTCCATCCGCAGTGGGGTACTGAATGCTATGGGGTACTGAATGCTATGGGGTACTGAATGCTACACGTACACCTGCATGTGGAGACTTGATGCCTTGTTGGCAAATAGTGACTCACTTTTATCTACTGTGGCACAGACACTGCAGGGCTGTGTCTGCCATTTCAAAGCACACCTGAAGTTAACAATGTGTACAAAATTGTTTATGACAGCACTGTACACCTGCATATGTGCACGTAAAATTGTATACGTGTACATGTACATGTAAAAGTGATGCCATTTTACTGATCAGGCTATTGCCAGAGTCCTACATGTACATGTACATGTACATGTAGGGCAATACTGTAATGTACATGTACATGTACATGTACATGTACATGTAGGGCAATACTGTAATGTACATGTACATGTACATGTAGGCCTACACCTAGCTCTATGGGATACACTGTGCATGTTTAAGTACATGTAGGCATTTTGCCTTACATAAATCACAGAGCAGCCAGAAATGTAGGTTTGCATGTACAGTATAATCTAGTCCTCAATCCTCCGATTTCAATATGATTTTACATACACCCTCGGGAGTTACGGTTAGTTAAACGTGTCAAAATGAACTCTTGCAAACAAGAATCTGACCCAAATTATTTTCCTTTCAGCTCTGCAGGTTTCAACCATACAGTCAATCTGTGTGCCTCAGCTGGCAGGCCAGTAATATGCACTGCTATTTGTAATAGCTCTACCCATTGCATTTAGTGAACGGCAGGGGGGCTGGGCGTGATAACTTGGGTCAGCTGGAAACAGCTGCTGGGCACTTTGCAGGGGAAAAAAGCTCTGTACTTGTGTAACCTTGTTTCAAAAGCTGTCTTAGAAGGTCAGGCAATATGGCAATATGGTGCTCATCAAAGGTGCGCCACATGACCTGATGCACAAGAATAAAACGAGCGTGTAAAATCATTACGTGCATGCATACATTACATGTGCACCTACTTGCTTAATCATAGGAATTTGGGACACAAATGGCCCTTGGTCTAAACATATTCAAGAAAAAGAAGGTAACCATTTCTTTTTGACTCAGGCATTGTTCATGTAAGTTTAATACTTTCACCGCAACCGGTATGGCAGGACTCACCCAGAATCTCGTGTTTGGATTGACGGTTTAAGGATAACACCACTATATTGCTGGGAACTGTGTAACAATAGGGACCTAATTAATTGATTTGAGAAGAATTTTTTCAATTTTCCGGGATTAAATTAGAGCACTCTGTGTTATTTCCTTTGCAAAGTGGTCAAATAATATCGGCCAAAGTACAGTGGAAACTCCACAGCCGTAATTTACAAGGTATGTCAGGAAGTTTGGGTACAGATGACGGGATGTTATCAAGCTAATGAACGCTCTATTTGTCTAACCCTTCTGACCAGTGCTCTGTCTGGTCAGAGCACTTGCGGGCTACCAGGCACACCATTCTGGACAGATCTAATTTGTTTGACCCTCTCAAAGTACAGTAAATAAGGACCTGTTGCCAATGATAACATACAAGCAATCAAACGTTGATTGTACAGCCATGCACTCTGGTGCAAATATGCAGTTGTGACTTGGTGTCCCAAACTCACTGCAACACAGCAAGTTCAGCAACAGGTCAAAGTTGTACCACTTTTGAATACTTTGCATATGGACTACTGAGGTAGGAAACGACATAAACATGTACTGAGAGGAAGCATTAATTAGTCTTGCACTGCAAACTTTCAACACGAGATACATGTAGCTGTCCTAAAACTTCAATTCATATAACATGTACTCTATGATAATTCGTTTATTAAGTGCAAACTTCATGCAGTTATGCCGTACATGTATGTTCAAATGCATTGTTCAATCAAGACACTTAATGTGATCGAGCCTTATGATTTTCCTTGTTTTTTTCTTTTAACATCTTCCACCCCGGGGGGAAGAGCTCCTAATTTCTCCCTTCCGACATTTAGCAGGTAGACAATATTACATGCAGCACCTTTACCAGATTTAGGCCTTAAAGGGGCCTCAGAATCAACTAGGGGGTCCACATCGCAGGAGCAAAACATCTTTTTCACACTTTTCATTGATGGGGGGGGAAGCTTACTGCTAGGGGGGTGGAGGTGGCCCCCTCCCCCTGGCAGTGGGCTGCTACATGTATTTCTCTCAAGTGATTTCTGATCAAACTTCTTCCATCTTCAGCACAACCTGGTTTTTCCGCCAACCTTGCAGTTACTTTTTTCCTTATTTTAACAGGCAAATGATGACCAAAGGCTTCAGAGAATGTCCTTCTCCCTCCTGGTCTGTTTAGTTCCTGATTTGAAGTAAATTGGCCCATCCATCTTCAGAAATGACACCTTCATGGCCACTTTGAATAAACATGGTGGTCAGTCCACAACTAATCAGATGAAAAACCTGGGCACATCAAGTACTAACAACAAAGGGTATGTCAAAGTAAAGGGAACTTTTTTGACAGGAAAACTGCAGTTTCTGTCTCCGATAGCCTTGTTTACTTGAACCACTTTGCAAGTGCAGCCTCCTATTCATAAGGGGGCCTCGCTTTCATAGTATGAGTCTTTACAAACTGCTTTACAGTGGAGCCTGCTATACATGTACGTGGGCCTTTTCTAAATCTCAGCTTCTTTTCTGTTTTGGCTTGATATCAAACTTCACATCCAGTTTCAAATTCAAACACTAAATGCATATTGCGGAGACCACATCATTATTAAAAACACTCCTAATTCGGTAATTTTCGAAAAACGGATGCGCTAGCAGCAAAAAGCAGCAAGTCATCAACAGAGCAACTCAGTCGGGGACAATATTTGGAGGACTGAAGTTGGAAAGCCAAGACAGAAATGAGGCGGATTTAATTTTTTTAAAATGCACTTCAGGGTACAACACAGAAATCCGAAAACCAAATATCCAGACTTTCCAGGACTTCCAGGACGTCTTTTGCTATTCTAGGATTTTTTTAGGATTTCCCATGACTGCGGGAACCCTGACAGGGATAAATTCAGGATTCCACCTAATCCAGGCCCATCTTTCACATGGATGTTGATGCCGGGACCGTGGGAATGACTAATATTTACATCTCAAAACACCCCCTTGGAATGTCTGGTCACATCATCACCAACTCTAGAAAAAAATATTGACAAGCTTAACGCCATTGGCATGTAATTTACCCTGCATGCTTGCAAAAGCCATTAAGCTCAATGTCACTGCCGGATTGTCATGATTATGTACACATTTCCAAGGATAATGTTGGAATCTTTAAATATCTATTCTTAGTCAATGCGTTTTTTATTTCCTCTGTTTTTTTGGCTTGGCTTTCATCAAGTCTATTCCAGTCGAGCTGTTGGTTGAAACTCACATTTCGCATCTCCAAAGAACAATTTTTTACAGACTTACATGTACATGTTTTTTTAACTTGTATTTTTTAACCTTTTCCTCGACTACATGAACCTTGCGGTTTTAAACAAGATTCATCCTTTTTTCTGCAGAACAATTTTTACACCCGCCATTAAAAAGAAATTGCATAAAAACAAAGCAAGAATTTTCCACATTCAAATCAGTGCGTGGTAAGTAAATTTATGGGGGGCCCATTTCTGCCATCATGGAGTCTTTTATTATTCGATTTTCCCCACAAGAATCAACATGACGCCTTTTTTCCAGAGCAAAAATAACCTCCAGGGATCACAAACATGTTCAGGAGGATCAGCCGATTATGATGAGATTCTGAAAATCCACTGTGTAATAAATACTAGGAATGAGGAAACCAGACTGGTGCAAAGTGATTTGTGTGCGAGTGTGTGTAAACTGCTTGAAGGCCTTTTGACCTCCAGTTATTTTCAGCGAGAAACAATTTCACCTCTCACTGCCATTTTCGAGGCCCTCCTGTAGCCAAGTCACACTTTTAGTATGTCAGCCTTTGTTCTGACACAAATGGTCAGTAATTGTCAAAATGGTCAACTGCATCTGTCTTTGGAGAGTCACCGTGCCAACCACAAATACGGGACACTTTTTACTTGTTTACACATGTACATTGTACATGTATACTGTACATGTGCCCATGGATGTATCATGACATGTACAGTTAATCTCAAAATTATTCATACCCCTAGTTTGCTATTTTGTTAAAACATTTCAACTGGAGTGATGGTCAAACCAGGCACACAAAACTAGTATTTCCTTTGCAAAAGCTCATCCGGTCAAAGAGCTCATTTTTTGGTTATCAATTCTGTGGTCCTTTGGTTGCAAATCTATGTCACCTGACTTTGGAATGGGTTAGAAATAAGTTAGGGCTTCACTGTACGTACCCACTGTCTAGACAAGGCTGTACCAGTAACGAATTATTTGTCATAACTGGACAGGAGCCAAGTTTTCCCCAAAATAACTCTCACCACCAAATTTCAAAATGAATGGCCAACCTCTACGGAATACAATAGGAGGTTTACAAAAGTCAGGGCTAGGGATGAAAAACATCTGTCATCCATGGTCGATGAGAGGTTAAAGATTCACCACTGCTTGGAAAATTGCTTCTGCGGTTCCAGTAGAAAATTGTAAGCTACATGTGTGATTTTTTGGGCGACAAATTTTACAACATTTATCTGAAAAAGTCATATTTTTTTAGGTTCTGGATAGGGGACAGCATGTGGATTTCAAGCAGCATTTTAAGAATAGAATGACAGGCATAAGCACAATCATTGACAGACTCCAGTGGTACATGTGCGGTAGGAAGTACACCGTACATGTATAAGTACGACTGGTTTTCATCACAATGTGTACAAAATCGTAAATGTAATGGCACTGAATGGCCACCTGGTACTGTTACATAATAACAGTAATGTCATTCCCATTTGAAACGTGACTTTGTCAGTTGTCACTGATTGAGTAGGCACTTATGTACATGTACATCGTCATTGCATGTAGATTAGATTGTACATGCCTCCTTTTCCCCTGGTCTTGGAATTCATGGGATCAAGTCCCACTACATCCTTATTACTAGCCTTGTCCAAGCATTGAGGTAGAAAGGCAGTCTCGGTTATTTTGTCTCGAAGACACAGAAGGCTGACATAACAGATGATCACCACAAGATTGACACCAAGATCCCTCTAACAGTGGCTTGACTTGTCTGGTTCTGAGTCCCTGTCTATAGTGTCTTTGTACTTAACCAAGTTTCATTTCAGCACAATTCAAGGCTTATCCCAAAGTCAAACAATCGGATTTTGACCAAAGTGGCAACATGCTTTATCCTGCAGTGTACAAATCTGATTATGTGACTGTTACACTTAAGCTTTTGGAGCTGTGGGGCAAAAAACTCACTGTAGAAGTTCCACTGTCACTTCCTGTTTGCAGGCTTTTTTTACAAGGGGTCTTTTAATGACAAAAAAGTTTGCTTACAGTGAAAAAATTTTTGGCAAAGACTACCAGGTTCTTGTGAACTGTATAAAGTAGCAACACACAATACATGCAGGTGCTCAGCTACATGTGCGTATTAACAAAAAATGCTGGACTTTACAACCAAGACATCAAAAAGGTACTTCAGAAACTAAGAGCAACATCATGACATAAGATGACTGACATACTGAACACTGACGTAAATGCAGTACGCATTTAAAAACTCACTGTGTATTGTACGTGTTATACGGCTGTTTCACAATAGTGTGCCACCAAGAGTTTGCAACGTGTTGGCCAATCACAGTGCGCTAAATTTGTCGACCCAATGCGCGTTTGAAAAGGGTCGACAAATTTCACGCGTTATGATAGGCCAACGTGTTGCAAACTCTTGGTGGCACGCTATTGTAAATCGCCCGTATTGTCAAATTTTGACCAACTGTAATCCTTTACATAGGAAACCAATTTGTCACAGCTGAGTATGAGTAACACTTCAGCTGCCAATCACCAAATGGCAATTCTCAGTTTGACACAGGATACATGTCTGAGCACAGGTGGTACATGTACATGAATAGTACACACACGTGTACATGTTTGAACTTATGCACATGTACTGTACATGTGTCTCCGTCTTGCGGCTCAAATTCCATGTTCAGTGCATGGGAAAGCTGTACACATTTGAGAAAATACGTGTACAGGTAAGGTGCAGGGTTTGGCTTAGGGAACAAGTGCTTCAGTGGTTGTCTGTTTTATCAATGTCTGCCATCACTGCCTGGAGGTCTCTGAAGATTAAAACTGAGCCTGGATATTGCTACTGTTGCCCTACATTCCGAACAGCCCTGTGAGCCATGCCATTCAAACAATGACAAACCTTCTGTGGATAAGCCAAAAGATTGAACGGCAGATATAAGCCTATATTATATACAACGTAACCACGCATCTGACATGTCTGACCCGATTGCAGGGTTTGGCACCTAGCAGTATTCTCTTTCGTGGTGCAGCAAAGTTGCAAACTCCACTCAATGACCCTTTTCTCTGAGCCAGACACTCCCCCCCCCAAAAAAAAAAAACACAGCAAGCTTGTTGTTCCTAAGAGAGCTAGCATTAATCCACTCTGAACTAAGTTCTATGAATAAGAAGGTTTTTCCTTTTTTTTTTAGAGGCTGACTAAGACGGGGAGAAGAAGTAATATGTCTGTTCAGGTGGCAGACATTCACACAACTTCCTCTCGTGTAACACCTCAGGGAAGCAGCAGGCTGAACATGTTTAGTGTAGGCTCAGATACATCCTTATTTAAAGGAAGACGGAAGGTTTTCTTTACAATGGTAACAGATTGGATATAAGTTATAACACCCTCACTGTGGAGGAACTAACTTCCATGGTCTACTGGTGTAAAACAAGGCCTCAGGGAAAAACTGCATTTGTTTTAAAAATATGATACTGTTTCAGCATGTTCAGAGAAGATTCTACAAAACGATTCATAAACCTTCCCTCGAACAGAATGTATTTGGTGTGACAAAATCCATGAGCTAAGCTGAACTGCTAAAATCTAAACACACTGCTGTTAGAATCATGAAAGCAAAAGATCACCACAGCAGCTCAGAAGTGACCTCGTAAATTTAACAACATAGTTCAAACAATGACCATTTCTATTAATTTTATGCCACCCACCCCAAATGAAAAATTCCTCTCGCAACATCAGTCACCACAATGACCACGCGATCGACCAGCTCGAACAAGCCGGCTGGCTATTTATGTTACACGGTGGGGTCAGACTTGTAGTCGGACACTTATTTAAAAAATAATATTTCTCCGGCTAAAACGGTTTCGAGTTCCACAAATCACTCACCAGTTCCGCGTCAAACTCTGCACCGGCGCTGCTCACCAGAACGGCGGCCAGGGCAACGATTACGGCGGCCATACCGCGGCGGGGCACGATCGTTAACTTCAGTCTTCCAGTGGTCGAAATCATATTTTTTTCAGGCCTCCCAATCAGCCTAGAAGAACGCCAGTACCAGCTCCACCGAAGTTTTTAACAGCAGACCCACAAGTCAAGGTGTACGTGAGTGGAACAGCAGAGGATAATTTCTGAAAAGTCACTTGATAATTTGATTAGTTGATCGTTGAGTGACACAGCGAGTTACAATCCAGGCTTCTCGCGGCCTCAGTGAGCATCGACATTGCACATGGCATCTGTTGCACGCCTGAAATTGCTGGTCCTGTGCTGATGATGACAGCCAAAAAGCGTAGCCTCAGTCGACTATAGCAGGTCTAGCTTTCTGCAGAGATAGCTACGGCTGCAGGAATCTTTTAGATCCCAGCTGCTTGATCTGTGTAAATCAAGCCCATTTCAGTCCCAAAAGGGTAGCCAAAACCAGTTGTCCAGCAATCGTCACCCGTTCGTGAAGGGGGTGTCTCTGTAACTGAATCCCATTAAACAAAACCGGCAATACGGGACGTGTACTTTGTACGTCGCGATTTGCTCTAATTGGATAGTCCATTAGTTTTACAGGGGTGGCACGAAAGTTCTGAATAGGGGGCTGCTTACTCAGTTGTTCATCTTACGCACACCGACCCTTCAGTTCTTCTCCAAGTAGTCCCATCAAATCTCGATGAAGTAATTTTTAGAGCATTTCTCAATTGTTCACTTCAAAATCAAAGTCTAAATGTTGAGCAGCTGGCAGGGAATTCCCCTATATTAAAATGGACGGAGCTACATAAAACAGGTGCACCGGTTGCACCAAGCATGTGCTCTCGTCTCTTTACGAATAGTTTTACAACAAACTTTTTTTCAGAATAGACGATACCTCAATCTTGGGGGGGGCAGCGAAAATGCATGTGTTCTCTCATCCCGAATGAAAATACCAGTTCTGCATGTGTTTTATTCCTCCATGCTTTCACTCGGCAATGGAATATCTTGAACACGAAGTGAGAAAGCGGCGGGGAACCGGCGGACGCAGATGTAACCACTATTTGCAGAGCAATTACATAACACCTATCCAAACAAACCTCAGTTCGAATTCCTTTAGCGACGATATCATGAGTTTTGCGTGAATCATGGGTGATGTTTACAGATAACCTTTTAAAATGAGCCAGCATGAATTTGTACAGGATTACGGGAGGGGGTTCATAATGAAAAAAAAACGAGCACTGTGCTGCAGGGTCGATTTCTGATAGGCAATGCCACACAGCCAGACGGTTGACTTCCCCTTTTCGATAAGCCATTCTGACTTGGAACAACTCTTTTCTATAAAACTAACACTGCGACATGTTGTGTTACCGTTTGTTTCTTTTTCTACTTATTGAACTCTTAATGCAGGAAACGACACAGACCGCACTGTGCACGGAGGCCAAATTTACCAGACCATGTCAAATCCACTGCTTGGACAACACTGCCTCTCAGGAAGATGAGCCAACTTTTTTTCATCCAACGAGGGGAAACATTTCAAAAATGGCTGAAAGGGACGTAATAGGCCTACCCCTATTTAGTGCTCGAGGGCGAGTAAAGGTTGAGTTCCCGTGCAATCCGGGGAGCGAATATATGCACATAGTGTCACCGTCGATCGGTCCCTCTAAAAGCCCAGAATCGGGGGGGGGTCGATTCTGTCGGGAGAAAATAAAAAAGAATTATGAAATAGGCTTCACTTCCAAAGCTTATAATTGGCAAAATATTGAGCTCGTAATTTCTGTTCAAGTTTGATTAATTCGTACGAAATTCGTGCCGCATATGAACCTGTGTTTCACTTCAAATACTCTTTATAATAGCCAACTACGTGTATAGGCCTAATGCAAAATTCCATACTTGTCCCGAATAATGTTTTTGCCGTCTCGCATCGACAGTGAAGGCATGTGGTTTGTTTATACTATCAAACACCCCCTCTGGTCCACTAAAACCACAAAAAAAGAGAAAAACCATTCCAGACAGCTATCCTCCGCTGTTTGTTTTCATCAATGCCGCGCTCAGATAAGGGTGAAAAGTGAATGCGGAGGTGGAAAAAACGTAGACTACAAAAGCAACAACAAGGTGAACGGCCCTAATGCAAGCGCTGCTGTAAGTTCAATTAAAAGAAATGACGATGGTGACATGACGATACCACTGCATGTCAATATTTATATGAAACGATGCCATGTTGGTCAACAATTGTTAGGATCCGATTCTCGGAGGTGGTGAAATATTTAAACACTCACAATGACACGGAGTTCATGACCCAGATTAACACGAATCCTTTGTTCAGTTATTGCGTCTTCCTATCCTTGGCAAAGGTAAATTGGAAAGAACAAAGAATCGTTTGGTTGGGAAATTTGTAATTTCCAGCGTAAAAATGTAGAGTATCCGCTCTGAAGTGACGAGCGCGTTGCTGAATGTATATACGCCTTGCGTTCGAATCCCTGCGTGAACAGCTGAATTTGAGAAATGCAAGCACTCCTACGTCCCATATTTTGTTTGATCACAGAAAGGCACCTCTTGTTATTATGAAGCCGTCCGATTTCCTCTTTCCTGTGCACGCGATAAGACAGAAAATCTGAGCAAACTGTAGGAAATTAGAAGTGAGGGGGAAAATTGTGAAGAAATGTTCGTCTTGAGGAGTGAGAGGTAAAACTGTGACGGAAACTTTCGGGAAAAAAATCCTGGAATATGGAGGGGACTATCTCGTCCGCACACACATCAGCGCGGGTAGAGGTACAATGGACCCCAGGTGTAAAGAGGCACTAGACAGGAGGAACAGGAACTGTACACCGCGCTAGGCTTATTTATTACTGAGTTACCCTACTCTAGAAAAGGGAACCATACATACGGAGTAGAACCTCGTGCTGTAATTCAGAAAGGGCATTCATGACTTAGAATCATGTCCATAGGTTTTTAAGTACCCCGAAGCATGCCCGGAGCTACCCCCAGAGCTTTGGGGCCGGGATCGTCGTCCACCGCGATACGAACACCACAGTGCTGGAGGGGGGCAGGCCAGAGCCCGACATATTTTTTCATATCCTCTAAAATTTCTTTCACTTTTTAGTCACTTTTCACCATAATAAACTGTTGAAACATTGTATATTCGATATTTTAAACCCTTTTACAGTGATCTTATGGGTTCATTGACTGTTTTTAACTCTCGCCTGCTGATTCAACACTTCCGAGACCATTCTTGGTGGATGACTCAGCGCTGATTGGGCTCAGTATCTGCCCCTTCAGTTTGGCGTGGGGTCCCGAATTCGTTTCGATCCTTGCGGTTCCATTTGAAAATTCGTCTAGCTGGGTAAAGTCTTTTATGTCTGTTTCCGATAACCCGCGAAACATCTGATCCCGCAAGATTGTTTTCATTACAAAGAAGCCAAAACCATTTATAGTTGTTTCTATAAAAAATAATCACTGTCTTGTGTCTATAATATTGGTTTGCGTTAATTGTGCAGATTCAAACTATTTTTCTGTCGTGTTCCTTCAAAACTCGCTTTATTAGAAAAAAAAGAATAATAAGGTTACAGAGCCGACCCTTAATTTCTGATAAGTTACAAAGCTGTAACGAGTAATGAATCAACAAATTTAACAAATTAATGAATCAACATAAAGACCAAATCAGCTGCAAGGATCGCCAAATTCAAACAATACACACACATTAAAATGTACCTGAAGCAAACTTCAAGCTACCTGAAATTTTGGCCCACCGTTTAGGCGGTAAAACGGGAAACTGTTAACTTTTTAGAGATAAGAGCGACGATCCATAACAAATACCATCTTACTCCATGGCTCGGCAGAGTCACGTCCGAAACGGCTTTTAAACTCACGCGATGTGTCTTTATGGCAGTTGGGGGAATCCTTTGTTGCCATATCTGATCCATCTGATGAGTCATTCCCAAACTAGTGGCCACCTGTCGAGGGTATCCATGATTGACGAGTTTGAGTGCTACTAGTGTTTGCATCATCAACCGAGGTCATCTGTGTCGAGTGGTCCGACAACGCTTATAATTGCTTCTCTCTGCATGGACACTAATACTGCTCCCCTGGTGTTATCGATACTGGGTGTTCCGTCTTCAAAACACAACCATAAATTCCTCTCAATTTGTAAATGTCTCGGGGATGGATTACCCACCTACAGTCAATAAGTTTGTTTTAGTTTCGGTGAATTGCATTTTATTACGTTAGAATCATACGATTGGCTCAGGTAGCAATCGGTGTTAACACATAGAAATCATGAAAAATACTTAACAAATTTATTTCAGTTTGCAGAACGATTACACTTACTCAGCAGCATTGCTGATCATACCCGAAACTCGTTTATCCGTCCAGGCCAGAGGCGTTCGAGTGCCGCGATAAACGCACTACGCATTGGAAAGGCGCCACCAACCGGTGAAAGTTGTTTTCACGGCAACTGACCAATCAGAGACGAGCACAATCATCCCTTGGACCAATTGTGTTGCGGATGTTGGACTGAGCACTTTCTCGGTGGGACATTTAAATGGCAACAGGTGCGTAGCAACGGCGTCGGGGAAATGAACGGACAACAGGCGCTTGGATGAAACTGTCACCGTGACAAGCTGCCCTTTGAATGTTTAGAAATCAGAACTCGTCGGAATTTCTGATAACTTGAAGGTAAGGGGGCGGTCAGTTTATTGAGTAAAATTTTCTGAAGAAAAATAAAGAATTTAGACTAGTAGTTATTGATTCTCCAGTAGTAATTTTTTCGTAATAAATTTTGAAATGTAACTCTCACGTCTACAACTTACAAGTACAACCTCCTTTGTTAACCTTTGCAACCATCATCGTGATTATGTACTCCCAGAACTGGAAGGTTCATACAGTTCTGGAAGTAATGATCACGCAAGGTACATGAATTATACATGTATCATGCTGTTACAGGTTATGGGATAGTAACCATGCTTATTTATTGCACCTCAAGTGGTACCTTGCCTTCCTAGCCTAGCCCTACTCTCACTCCCGCTCTTAAGGATGGAGTGGGAGTGAGAGTCTGTGCCACACTAGTGGGGCTATGCCATCCCCAAATAATGCAACACCTTGAGGGTTCCTTAAGTTCCAACATCATTAATCAATCAGCCAATTATGCAG
This sequence comes from Acanthaster planci, assembly GCF_054643075.1. Lineage (NCBI taxonomy): Eukaryota > Metazoa > Echinodermata > Asteroidea > Valvatida > Acanthasteridae > Acanthaster > Acanthaster planci. The sequence continues at coordinate 10,367,344 of NC_141792.1, forward strand.
TTGATGTTTGTAGCCTGCTGTCTGAAGCTCCTGAACTTTGAAACCTGAAATCTAACGGTTTACAATCTATCCCTTTCCTGTATTAAATCGTTGTTTATCATTATTTTGTCAAAATTTTGAATGGCTGGAAAATGCTTAAAAAAAAGAAGACTTTTGAAATATGAATTTACTGAATCAGAAATGCTTTGAGGGAAAAAAGCCTACTCTTTGTTGACAACAATTTTTCATTATACATTTTCTTCCTCAGAAGTCGGGACAAAATGAATAACCTCTCGCCCCGCACGGAGTCAAACAGAACAAAACTACCGCCTCCAGTTCTACCTAAGCCTTTTGTGACAAGGAATGGCAGAAAACTCATAAAGGATTTGACAAACGCACCAGCTTCGGTGAGACCAACAGCGTCAAATGCTGACCACGGTGTGAAGATCCTGCAAGGGCTGGAGCTCCAGCGAGGACAGGGGTTGCTGTGCGACACTACACTTGTCGCAGGAAATTGCCGATTCCGAGTCCACAGGGCCGTGCTGGCTGCAAGCAGTGGATACTTCTGGGACCTTTTCAATGGGGACAAGTCTACCGAGGGAGTAGACTTGAACATCAGGGAAGGGGAGAGGGAGGATATAGTCTTAGATGGAGTGGAGCCAGACGTGCTGGAGGGGCTTGTTCAGTATATGTACACTGGTTTGATTAACCTGGAAGATGCGAGCATCGATTCAGTTAGGAAGGCTCTAGGGAAATGGAAGGAGTATCGGGTAACTGGCTTAGAAAGATCGTGTGTTGATATTCTTAGTCAGAGGTTGGATGCTGAAAACTGCATTCAGGTTTATCTCACAGCTTGCGAGAATAACCTGGAGGGTGTGAGGTTGACTGCCGAGGAGCTCATCATCGAGAATTTGAGCAAGTTGATGACAGAGGACAGTTTCTTGAGATTGGACTTGAAGGATCTGTTGGTGCTGGTCAGCAGTCCTTATTTAAAACTGAAATGCAGGCTGGCCCTCCACAGCGCCTCGCAAAAGTGGCTAGACCACGATGTAGACAGGATGCGGCATGCTGAAGAGGTCAGAGGTCAGGTGCTCAGCACCCCATTGCGTCTTGTGCTGGGAGACACGACGGAGCGTGCGAATGCACTGGAAAATATTCGCGAGTCCATGAGTGGTGACATTGACCAAGGGATACAGAATGGAACACAGGACAATGCTTTGTGGGTTACGAGAACCCACCCAACCCAGCCTGTCATACTGGCTTTTGGCGGGGAAGACAGACAGGGTTTACCCTCAGAGAGGGTGTATCAACTTCATCCATCATCAGGCTGCTGTGAGCCCTTCCATGCCATGCCAATACGCCGGCTGGACCTTGCGCTGACAGCCTATGGGGGTCAGGTCTTTGTGGCCGGAGGTCAATACTCGTCGGATTCTCATGCCTCGGACAGCATCGGCACGGTGCACTGCTTTGACCCCAAAACCGAGTCCTGGCGGCAGATGCATCCTATGCTGAAACGGCGCGCCCTATTTACGCTCAGCACAATAGGGGATCGTATATATGCCGTAGGGGGGAAGAACGCGCAGGGGTCCCTGGCCAGCGTCGAGTGCTTTGACCCCGCCATGAATGAATGGAGCTTCATAGCTCCACTTGTCATTCCGACCTTTGGGCATGCCAGCGCTGTGCACGACGGCAGACTCTACACCACAGGAGGCGTGGTGATAGGCAAGCATTTCACCAACTCCCTGCAGTGTTATGATCCTACCACTGACATTTGGAGTTACCGATGCCCGATGGGTACCAAGCGTGCCCTCCACATGATGTGCGCGGTTGGCGACCACTTGTACGTGCTCGGTGGAAACACAAGGAACGAACGTGGAAAGCGCATAGACTGCGATGTGGTTGAGCGCTATAGCTTTGATACAGATCAGTGGGTGAGCGTTAATCCCATTCCGAGGCCGGTTTGCCTAGCTGGGGTGACCTCTCTGGGACACCGTATATACCTAGTCGGCGGTTACAATGGACGGCTGGCAATGAGGCATGGCGATATCCAATGCTATGACACCCTGAAGAACAAGTGGACGAGAATCGGTCAACTGCCCGAGCCACTCATGCGACTGAGCACGTGCACTCTATCCCTACCCATCATACAGCACGGCAATGCTGGACAATCTTCAACCAATCAGCGAAGCAGGTCTGGGTCAACTGGAAACTCAGACTCAAGCAGCGAGGGCTCAGTCTGAGGTTTTTATGATTTAAGAACTTTTTTGACGAAAATGTTGCACATTTTGGAATCAACACTCAGATGCACATATTAATGTTATCAAACTAAATCAGTTTTACGATTTCTCTGAACTGTGAACAAGGATCGGGGATATAAGTAAGCTACGACAGGTACAGTGTATTAATTTGAAATTCTAATAAGATCAACATTTGTAGTCTAAATAACATATGTCCTGACAGAAAAGGCTAAAATCGAAAACAAAGACACTTTCGGCAAACACTTTTGGGTAGGCAATATCAACTTTATTTATTCACGATTAATCCTGTACATGTATTTTCAAGGAAGTAGGTTGTTATGGAAAATAAAATGAAATTAGGTGCAAGCATGACAGTGTGGGGACTCGAACCCCCAACACTTGAAATAATTAATTGAATCATACGCAACATTGCATGATGTTTATGGTTGAACTAATCTAATCTTCAGCCTCCAGTTGGTTCCTTTTTTGGCCCTTTTTCTCCCAAGTTTCAAATGAGCAACTCCAAAGCCAAAACTTTACTTTCAATGGTCAGACTGTCATGCATGTATGCCGTCAAGGACTAAAACACCCAAAGCACTTCCGGTTTTCCCCAAATCCAGAATTTTTTGACAGTGGCCATGTGATTATTTCCAGCATATATGTGGAATGTCACGACTTTGGCTGAATATATTCCAAGTTTTCGCATTCAGGTTCACTTGAGTTTTCCAGTAATAAATCTGCAAACAGATCCAGAAGAAAAAAACCAAAAGTTATCTTGTGAATAATCTACTTTTTGTGTACATTCTGCAAAAAAAATCTCTTTGTAAATTAAGTTGAAGATAACTCTTTACGCTTATATGTACATGTGAATATTTTTTGATTCATTTTCGTTCAAAAAACTTTATGACAGACAGTGGTGTGTGGTTATTGAAGTACAAACCGACTTTTAACAAAAAGGTAATAAAGTGGGGGCATATTACCTCACTTTGCAAGCAAATTCTTTCTAGAGGGTGTTCACTCCTACCGTGTATTTTCATTATTCCTTCATTTTGCATTGAGCGCTTTGGCTAATTTGAAAGGGTTACCCGCTGCAGGAAAGATAAATCCCCCATCTATCCTTCAACCCCATCCCCTGCCAGCTTGTGTTCTGCTCACCCTGCTCGTCATACAAGACCTCCTTCAGATAGAGTCCCTCCGGTGGGGCGGTGTGACTCATCCTTGGGTGGGCGTTATTGCGGGATTCTAGCACCTCCTTCACTTCATCCAGTGACCGGCTCCCCTTGCCCACCGAAACCAGGGCAGAGACCATTCTACGGATCTGCTGACGAAACGAAAACCATACGGTGTCCAGATCCAACAAAATGCAGTTCATGGACTTTATATAATCTCAAAAGATTTTCCTCTGCATTTGAGTTACCGAGCTGCAAACTGACAACATCCCCCAGTTTGGCATTCTGGTGAATTCGGACATCACTTATTTCCATACATGTACCCTGATCCAAACCCCGATGTTCATATTAAGATCAAGGCATCAAAAAGTCTGCCTTATTCATTCTCGACTATTGATGAAGAATATGGCAATTTCATGCACAAGACCTGTCTGTATAGGAAGGAACGACTCCGAAACGACACCTCCAAGAACTGGATGTCAGGCGTGTTGTCCCGGCTCCAGTGGTGGCTAAGGAAGCCCTGCGAGGGCGCTATTTCGATGCTGTCCATTGTTTTGACGGGCGATTTCAAGCTGCTGTCTTTGGACATGCTCTGGAATGCCGAAAAATCGTGCGTGCCCAGGAAGATTTTTGTTGCCTCCTTCATGGCCTCGACGTTCAGCCTGGATCAGTTAACAAAGCCACTATGTCCATTCAGTAATTGCAGATTAGTCCTACTGAATCGTGGACTAACGTTACAATATGCCTTTCGCGAGTTAACTTTGACCCAAATCTGGTACACTGAGTTCTTTACATTCACATGAACATAACAATTTGAATTCTCCTTACTAAAACCACTGTTGCTACACCTCGTGATTCGGGGCAAGCTTTTGCTTAGTTACTTAAGAGACGCCTTGCAACAATACACTATTCACGAAGGAACCAGTCCATTCCAGAGATGGTGGTCGCTATGTGAAAGCTTGCCCCGAATCACGAGGTAGAGCAACAGAATCTTTAGTCTGGGAAATTCAATTTGTTATGTTTATATGCAATCAGATAACTCAGTGTACCAGATTTTATTCAAATTTTACTCGCAAATAGCTTATTCTGACTATGTCCTGGTAAACGTTTTGAGTATTCCAAGAGAAATTTGAGGATTTTAAAATGGGAATGGTTTGGGATTTTTTAACAGTTGGGAGTCAAAGGGGTGGCTGAGTTGTTGAGGTACAAATAGTATTAATAATGTATAATTAAAAAGGTCAATTTTTCAAAAATTTGTATGTAAAAACGGGCTGTTATTTGCTTTGGAGCGATCTCAAATCAATTTTCTCATAACATAGGGGGGGCCGGACATTTTAAAAAAGTGTGATATTTTGATCTCAATCTTTCTCTCAGAAATTCATTTTTAACAACAACTGACAACGCAAGAGACACAAGCTAAACTCAGACTTTAGTTCGGACTCAGCGAGTCTTGTTTGCTCGGTGACTCACATTCCTGGCACTCACTCACTTTGGGCTAACAGGCCAGCATCTGTCCCTCTCCGTGATGGGCAAGTTGCGATGGGTGCAGCCGGCCGCTATCCTGTAGAGGTAACTCCTGCTGACGGCACGGTGCTGGCAGTGGAAATTGTCGGGCACTCTTCTGGCTCTCATAACCCTGGACAGAGTAGCAGTCAAGAGGTTTGTGCACAAATTCTATCGCAGGACTCACTGTGAGGCTAGTGGAGTCCTAATAAGTGAGTGTGTGTGAAGAAATGCAGTTTTGGGGGAGGTGCTTTTTTTCTTCAAACTTGAAGCATCGACAAGGTAACGGGGTATGATCCAAGTGACACTGGGGTTTTCTCAAGTATTAAATGTGTTCCTTTTTACCTGGGGAAACTGCTGCTAGAAGTCTTCTCACGTGTCTGTAGAGCTCTGATGTTATCTCTGAAAATCTCTTGGCCGTGTCAAGAGGGATTCTAACGTTTCTCTAGATGCAGGCCACATCCTTGGTGGTCACACATTTTTGTCATGCAGAACACCCCTTTTCTCTTTGTGCTTAGTTGGTTAGGGGGCTGACTGTTCTAAATCTGCCCCTCAAACTGAATTGTAACGAGTGCCAGTGGACTGTTTCTGAAAGTCACAGGTGGGGGGTAGGCACATGGATACAAGGTCTACGGAGCTGAAGGGGTTGAGGTGGTGGGGGGGTAGGGCTGTGGACCGAGTCTGAATTATGTTGCGTTGGCATTAAATTACTTCCTACCTTACTTGCTCACTTCTGTCAATGAACGAGTTGAGACCTAGACAGAGGCTCTGGTCGTGGAATGCTGGCGGTTTGTTGGGCGGACGCACCAGATCGAAATGCGCCGTGTTGCACAGGGCGTGTACCCCGGCATCTGTGCGACTCGATACGTGTATCTTGGTTGGCTGGTACGGGTTAAGCCGTGCTAACGCTTTCTAAGGAGATGAAGGTCAATAAATATCAGTGAGCAATTTCATAATTGAGAGTCTCTTACGTTAAAATGAATCGGTGTTCCGTGGTCATATTTTGGAAACAAAATGTAACTCTTTTAGTTTCCAGTTGCACAAATTGCCCACAGAGTGCTTACACGATGCACCATTGTGGGGGGGAGGCTATTGTTCCTGTGTGATGCACATGAGTAGACGCCATTGTCACTGAATTGTCACAAAAATTGCTTTCTGTGTTGGCGCCCTCACGGATGAGTTTCACACACAGTGATGCATCTCAAATTTTCCCCTACAGAGTGGTATATCAGCCACCAGAAAGCGATAACATGTCCTAAAGAGTCAAATTTAATCTGAAAAATACTGAAGCATTTACAAGGAAAATACTTTTCATATTTTACAGGGTCTGTGCACAGGGTGTCAAGTGATGTCCGTGTCAGGGGTGTAGCGACTGGGGGGCGTGGGGAGGGGATGCGGCACCCCACCAATAATTAATTCCAGTTAGCAAATAAAGCTTCAGTTGGCAATTGAATCCAAAATTAGTACGTAAACGATACGTTAGCCATTGGCATTTCCCCTGAATTTTACACAACCCAAGGTTGGCGAACAAGTCAGCAAATTGACTCTGGGATACCCCCTCCAAGAAAATGTCTTTGCTACACCACTAGTCCGTGTATGAACCTTTATTTGAAAGGTAAGGATCCCCAGTTATGCTCTTACCTCAATAGCGTCCTGCACACCGATTTTTCCTGATGTAGCTAAGGTATCCTTGGGTGCTCTCACAACACCACTAAAAAAGGAATGAGACAAATTCAAATAAAACAAAAAGGAAGTTTGAAGACAATGACTGAATTCACACAAGTGAATATGATGGGGGCAACTGGTTGATCACCCTGTCGTGCGATAGTGGTGCGCTAGTAGAATCAGTCAATCCTGTTTGAAATCTTGAGCTTCCGTTACTTCCCTGTGTCAAAACAATCTTTCACAACAGCGAACTAGAATTTAGAAAAGAAAAGGCAATTTTCTGGCGACAGAATTATAGGCAAATCATGCAATCAGTGGCAGTAAGATCAAGAGATCATGCAAAGATCGAACGATCTAGCCTGTCAAGCAATTTTCGACTGATTACACCTAACAAATTAGCCTTCTATAATAAGAGTGTTTAATTTAACTTCAAGCTAAGGCCCAGTGAGCAGTGTTAATAATAACTTCAGTAGGCCTCCCTGCATGACATGGTATGACCTGGTTTCTATTAGGATGCGATTTGTGCATGACTTTCGGCCAGTGTGGTGAAAACAACCCGAGGTGAACACACTTTTGTCAACGTAAAATGCATTTATTTTCACCTCGCACTGACCCAAGGTCGCGCAAAGTCATGTCCTCGAATTCATACTCAGAAGTCATTGTAAAGCAGAGTTATCAAGCAATAGGCCTTACATTCATTCATGTGCACACCTAGCCCCACTGGCACTAGTGTGGCATGGAACACTCCCGATGTATCCTTAAATTGGGAGTGATCCGTGCCATACTAGTGGGGCTAGTGCACACCATTTTTCAGCACCCAAGACCAATTAAATTAACATGCATAGTGACCAGAAAACAGGTAACTAACAATGAAAACCTGAGTATCACCAACATACAATACATGTACTTCGCGGCATACAGCAAGGGAACTGTTCCTTGAACCTTGCTATAGGTTCGTGGCTAGGTGCAATGCAATTTCCACGTGTACACTGACACTTTGAAGATGTTACGCCCCAACTATAGCATCAGTCCCAACTATAGTTGGACCCGTCCCAACTAGAGTGCTACAGTTGGGCCGGCCCAACTACAGTAGAGAGGTCCTGTATGCATGATGTGCCCAGCATGTGCCAAAGTCATATTGTTTACAAATGTCATGTCATTGGTCATAGGGCTAAGTGTCACATTTTTGATGAATTGTGTCAAGTGTGAGACACATTGACTTGTACTTGGTAATGTTGAGACATTTCCCACAGGCAATGGTCAACAATAGTTGGGCCAGCCCAACTGCAGCACTACAGTTGGGACTGTTCCAAAGACACGGCGCATCATTGCATGGCAGGACGCCGCCTTAAATTAGGCTTAAAGAAACATGACAAAAACGAAAAACGAGAAATCACCGACAGATCACTCACCAATACTTTGTGCCGATGTACTGAAAGTGTATTAAATATCTGACCATCCTCGTGTAAGGGAAAGATTACCACTGGTAACAGAAAGACAAAGGAATACTTGAATAAAATCGGGCATGTTGTGAATACACTAAAGAGCAGCAGACGAATTCCTATGAGCTATTTCAAGCGCGCCCTCTCTCGAACATTTTTATTCCTCACCTAGGCCAACGTAGAAGACGTCGCTGCGTCTTTTTTCCGGCATCTCTTCTCGCAGAATTAAAATTAAGCAGCAAAAAGAACCAAAAGAACCAAGATTTACCGACATTTCCGGGGTCTGATCGCCTATTAATAATATTATTATTTTGTAACTTAAGCCTCTATGTGAAGCATAAAACTTTGTTAGAGCAATTTTAAACGAGGTTTTTAAATGATGAGGCTGAATTTTAAAACAAAAGGCGCCTTACAAGTGTAGCACAGTGTGTCTTTTTTCTCCTAGTTGGAATTGAATATGGTAATATTAGAACATGTACAAAAGTTGTAGCCGGCAAGCTCAACCCACGCAACCCAACCCTGCCCAGCCCAACCCTGCCTAACCCAGCCCATTTCAGCCCAACCCAACCCTGGCCAACCCAACCCTGCCCGACCCAACCCAGCCCCCTAACATACACATGTATGCAAAGCCTCTCAAACAGTGAACAAAGAAAAGTATTCACTTAATCCTATTAATAGTTCTGTTTTTCCTTTTCCTTAGGTAATTTTCTGTACTTCTATGGAAACTCAAAATACATTTTATTGTGCAGTAGGCTAATCTCAGGTAAGTTTACCATTGTTCCAAGCATGTTGAACTTTCGATTGGGTTTATTAGAATTCTTACAACATACATGTAAATTTTGTCTCAAGAAAACTTGCAATATAAGTACACTTTAGACTGGCACATGAAACCGAGACGTCCAAACTTCTTTAGTACTTCTTAATGCAGTCCTTGTGATCAATACAAGCACTTGCTTTTCTTTTACGGGTTGGTTCTGGAGTGGGCTCATCCGTTTATGCTCACATCTTGTCAAAGAACGTCAACAGAGAAGGATAGAACGACCGCCTTGTCTGTTGCTGCAGCGTTCAGGCAAGTTGGTCTCTTGCTGGGCCCAGCCCTCAACCTACCTCTCAACCTCTGCAACTTCTACATTGGTCCATTTCATGTTAACAAGTTCTCAGGGCCTGGGGTGAGGAATATGACAGTTTGCCTGTTTTTTAAAATCTCGCTCTAACTTTGCGTCTGTCAAATCTGTATTGCAGCTTCTGATGTGCATTCTATTCATCTTAATGGAGGTCATAGTCATTCTCTGCTATTACGACTTCCCGTCCCCGAACAAGCGGGACAATCTTGAGGCTGGTAAAGGCCATCCAGGTCCTGGGAAGGTCAAAAGCCGTCACCCTAAGCCACACAGTGCTGTGCCAACTTAGACTACGATGGTGGGCTCCTTTACGACTTGCATGAAGACAGTCCAGCTGAGGACACAACTGAAAAATTAAACATTGAATGTGAAAGTCAACTGGACTCGCACGATCACATTTCCGCAATCTCCAAAGCAAGTTGCTTGAATAAAAGTGACCAATTTGAGACTTTTTTCGAAGTTAGAAGGTGAGTTTATGTGGACTGTTATAACCCCCCCCCAAAAAAAGTCAGAGTAAGGCTAAGAACATCAATCAAAAACACCGTTTTTGTGCTCATTCTCCTTGTTTTTGGACAAAATGTCCTCTCTGGTCGCAACTTTTTGTGGGATAGAACAATTTTCATCGGTCTTTATTTTTTTCATCACTTTGCGGTTATTCTGACGGAAGAAGTGTTAGTACTCTTGTTCGCCCAGTTTGTATTCATGTTCACTCTGACATTCTTAGAGGTGAGCAAACAAAGTGAACAGAGGCTGAATTTTTCAGTTTCTAGCTGTCATTGCTCGTTTGCCTTGTTGTACATCTACTTTTTTGTTACGGTCCCTCAATTCTTACTGTTGCATGATTTGATGACATTGTAAATAATGTAATAAATGGCAATATTTTTTTCACATTTAGTTCATAAACTTGTGTTTTTTTTCATGTGTTGGTTAATCGTTAATCCTACGAGTCCCATGAATGTGCCCCTTCCTTTGTGATGTTGAAGATCATTTGTGTGTTGAATGACAGATATTGAATTCTTTCTTTAACCACGGGCACCAAATGGCCTCTTCTTGTGTGCTTTTACCCCCCCCACCCAGACACAGTCAAGCCAGAATCCCCACGAACTAGCGTACTTTTGACTGCAACCCCATCCATCTTTTCCTCATTTTTTTTGACTTGCCTCACCACTTTGGGTGACTAAAGGCCGGTTCATACTTCAGGCAAATGCGAAAGCGAAGTGAATTTCATGTCATAAAGAATTTGCAGCGAAATTTCGATGAAGTCGAAATGTGTTCAATTTTTACAAAATCGCGGTGTGAATATATTTGATCTGGCGTCACAAAATTCCCGTTTGTATTCGCTTTCGTGCAAGTATGAACTGGCATTTACAGTGCGGGAATTAATGCCATCCACACAGTATTTGTAATGGAGGTGAGTCTTGAATAATCTCTGAAAGTTAGGTATTCACAAGATGGTTAGTCTCTGTGATGTGCCGTTGCGTGCTGCAACCTATAGTAAGCACTCTGTGGATTTGGTCTGTAAGGAGAAAACTGAGCCCGAGGACCCATGAAGATACAGTACAATATAGCAGCGTGTCATATTATGAAACACTAATTAACAACACACAAGAAAACTTGCAGCGTCCATCTGCTGCCCTAGTATGGTGTTGGAGCCCTCACACAAACAAGCTAGACACCACCCTCAACGACACCTTGAGATAAATCACTGGCTGCCTGTGCCCAACGTCATCCGAGTTTCAATCAGTGCTTCCTGGCATTGCTCCTGCCACCCTCTGCAGAGAACATGCCATAGCCAGGTTAGTAACCAAGGCCCTGCAAGGCACTCAGCATCTGCTCCACAACTGCGTGGAAGGGGCACAACATCTTATCCGTCAACGCCTGAGCTCCTGCCACCTATAGTCTCTCATCAAGTGACATCCCTGCACAACAGCGCATTCAACACCCTCAGCTCCTGAAAACCACCCAGTTGTGTGTTGCTCCCAACACCAAACTCCTACCAGGGGCTGAGTTGCTACGTAAGGAATGGGCCGCGCTCACCATCTAAGAACTGGGGTGGGTCCATTCGCTACTTCCATGCACTGCTGGGGTTGGCCAGAAGAGTCGGCCCAACACATCATGAATGACTGCTCCAACCTCAAGCCACTTGATGACAATGACCGAACTGCATGTTCAGCTGGTCCATCAACAGTGAGCTGGCTACAATTAACACCTGGACGGGATTGACATCTCATACGTGAGAGAGACAGCGTCCATCTCCTAATTTTGACTTTAGATAAGCTTGAAGCTATTTACTTCATAGATCACTCCAGTTAAGCACCAAACCGAATTATGAGGTCGCCTGGCGCAAAATCGGCACTACGAAATATGACCTTAATTGTCCAGATAAGGGAACGCAATGAATGCAATGAATGCTTCCTCTTCGTTCGGCTCCGCCAGATTTGTAACCCTCTAATTTTTAAGTTGTTAGCTCAATAATATGTCAAATACAACCAACATCATGTCGAACTACATGCCGACGATTTATGTGTTGAAGTATTTATGTTTAATTTGAACAGTGACAGCCTGAAAGCGGGTGTTGATTTCAGAGACGATCACTAAGACACCGTGACGAAATCGTGTATTGGAAAAACCCCAACCCATGCAATCCACTTGTGGTTCAACAACCTCGTCTCCATGACGTCGTACTGTTCACTATCGATTGAATGTCTCGCCAATGCCAAGTTGGTCCCGGGAACGAACTTGTATTGCGGGGATTTCCCAAATGTGGTCACTGCCGCTTTTAACCTGCTGATGAGAAATGTGTTTGGGTGTAACCGGTGGCCGCAGTGTGTAAAACATCATCATCGAAGCTGCATATTTTTGCAATTGCTGTGCCGTTTCGAGTGATCGAACCATGTTTAGTGGTCGTTCATGTCGTTATATATAGTTTAGCAGACGGTACCGATCAATCTCTGGATCTGATCCGCGTCAAGTGCAACGTGACTGAGTTGGGACTGACGTGGCAGAAGGCTTCACAAACATAAGACCTATGTGCGCTGACAAGCGTCCACGCTCAATGGCTGCGTTTCTTGGGGCTCATCAGCGAAAAACACCCGAGCAAGGCACAAGAGAGATTCTAGACGATCTGGAGCAGGCGGTGTTGAAAGACCTGTGCATTTACGGTGGGAGCCTCAGTCTCACTGCCCTAAACGAGGCCCTGGTAGATGACGGTCGCATTGGCGAGGGTTCGTCCGAGCAGGCACTTCGGCAGTTCTTGACTGTCCGCTCCCCTCACAATGTCAAACTCTTCTGTCTGGAGGAAGATTCTAAGCGTGATGAATGCACTGTCAGGTAGCATTTGTAGAGTTTTAACAAATATTTTTAGAGATTGTTAATAATTTTGGGCTTAAACTTGACTGTTGAAGGAAGGGTATCACAGATTGACATGCTTAGCCTCAAAAACAAAGATAAAGCAGCACCCAGGGCTTTCACTTAGACGAGTCCATCACAAGTCTCCGTTGGTCCCTGCAAGTTCATCTAAATGTTATACCCAGCAAGAAATGAGACCGAGGGGCACCCCCACAACATGTCCAATCCCTATACACATTCCAGACTATTGTTACTTAACACCCCCCCCCCGAGATGTCTGAAAGGAATTCCCCGATTCCTGCGAGACAATGACCAACACAAAGCAGGGGGGTTCTCTCTGTCTCATACCTTGCTGCATATGCTAAATGTTGTGGCATTGGGCAAGTCACTGTACCTCTCCCCATAAATGGGTTCTAATATAAGCAGGGATAAAAATTTAAGTCTGGTGGCATGTGAGCTGCCTACACCAAGCCACCTGCTTTCTAGGGAGCTGAGAGGGTTTCAGGAATGTTTTGGGATAATTGGCTAATGACATGTGTGCCATAAGCACACATACTGGTCCCATAGCTGTGGGGACTATACTTGTTGAACACAGTTTCATTATGGTGAGAATTTTTGTTTCCATAAAAAACTGTCTCGTTAAACATTTGGTTGGCTAGGGCACTAGAACTGTTGGAGATGTGTGCATTATAAATGAATAGCCATCATTAGTGCGTACTGTTATTCATTATTCAAGGGCCAAGACGGATGCCGTTCTCTGCAAATCTTACAACCCCAAGCAGGACTCTTGCAAGGAAGGCGGCAGCTGCAGGGCCTTCCACCTGTGCGTTTACTTTGTTTCAAATAAATGCCGGAGAGGTGCTAAGTGTGGCTGGCCACACCATCTCCGGACCCCCCACAACCTTGGTGTTTTGATGGAGAACGGATTGTCAGGGCTGGACGATGGTGACATCTTGCAGGTATTTTTGTGGGTTGCGGGGAGGAAACCGGATGGTTTTGTGTGGGCATTGGTTGAAACTGTCTTTTTGGTGAATGGCGTAAACTGTCAGGAACTCCCCTATGGTGAGAGTGGTGCTGTCTTATCAAGGGTTTTCCACTATATCAATATCACTCCTAAAGCTCTTTGATTGGCAGTTTGTGCTTATGTTCTAAGCCCACATGACGATTGTTTTCAGTAAAGCCTTTGGGGAGAGTCCAAAAACCAGATTGGATGGAGGTGTGGGCCGTAAGCTGCAACATTCACAAAATTCCAACTGGGCACAGTTGTGTAGCCCTTAAAGTGGCACAGTGGTTCCCATTTTGTAAACTTCTTTCTGCCCTAGACTTTGGGCAGGGGCTGTCTCGGCAGAAAGGTTCGGCAGAAAGAAGTCATGTAAAGAACAACGTTCCACTTCAGTCATCTTCTGCTCATTCTTAATTGGCAGATACTTCGACAGACCTGGGTAGACATCACTGTGCCTGACGTCTGCAAGCACTACAATACGCAGACGGGCTGTACCAAGATGGGCGATTGCCATTTCTTGCATGTTTGTCGGTAAGAAGGAAGGCCAGTTGGTCGTCTGTTACTGTTGGTCGTCTGAGCGTCGTATTCAGTACAGTCAGATAACTATTATGTATTTCTGGCAATTTCTTGTGTAGACAAATTCATTGACTTTTCACTGGACATTTCTAATAGCCCCTCTTAATGGATGCCAAGTGACAATGTGTTGGGTTTTAGTCACAGAGCTCTGTTAAAAAACCTAGAGTGCATACTTGTCGCGTGTCCTGAAGTAACGGCTACCATTGCCACTGTGGAATATCAAATATGCGAGGCGCGCGCGTGCGTTCGGTGCTCATATTGCTCATAATGCTGGGATATGTCACAGAAGCATTTTCTGGTTGCTGCCAATTAAACGCAGCACGTGTTTATATCACTTCCCGGCACTTTTAGCTTACTTACGCCAAGGACGTATATAAAAATTGAATCCACTAGGGGCCGCTGGTTGGCTTCTGTTTCATACAAAGGCGTTGCAAGTCCAGAGTTTTTTATATACATTCGTGACTTACGCCCACAATGGCAATGGCGGTGGGCGTCCACATCGGCACAGAGTACTCTGTGCGTAGAAGGTGGAGTGCGCACTCTAGGTTCTTTATAGAGCTCTGTAGTTTTTGTACAGAGCAACTAACACACAACATTTACCGCCATTGGTAGGGCCACTGCAAATGATCAGTGATAGCATTAACAAGCTTTTTCTGATTCGTAAGTGTGACGTCACTTCAGTTTAAACCAAGCCCACCGCACATGCACTGCACACAGAGTTACATACATTGATCGCCATTTACACGGAACCGTAAATTAATGGGCAACTTCAGCGATCGTCCAATGGGAGCCTGCAAATTGTGGCGTGTCTGCATTTGTGACAAAGTCACTTACGAAGTGGATACCTGAAATTTCGGGCAAAATATGCCAGAGCCTACTTACGTCCCTTCCCCCCCCCTTTTTGCTTTGTTTGGTTGGGCAGGCACTACGTGCTGGGTGACTGCAAATTTGCCGGTCCCAACAAGCAAGGCTGTCGCTACTCCCACAACCTGAAAGACCCTCAGCCCATAAAGGTGTGGAAGAGGTGCCACATCGATGCCGTCACAAGAAATGAAAGGGACCTTCTCCAGCTGATCCATGAGAAGAAAATACAGGAGAACCCCTTGGGAGATGAGGAGGAGGATGAAGATGAAGGGGAACTGACCTCCCTGAGATCCCCAGCAAGAGAGAGCGACGGGGTATGATTGATGAACGCATTGAAATACCGTTACAAGATGGCATGTGTTCACCTAGCATAAGCAAAAACACTCACTCCAGTCGAGTCTTTTTTGGACTTTGCAGATTACCTTGTTGTAACAGGAACCTTGTTTTATCAGGAATAAAAAGAATGAAGAACAAAGGGCTGGGACCTTAATATTTTGTGTTATATAGCAGAATGTTGAATTCACAGTGCTCTTAAATGAGGTTTGACCATACATGTATTTACACTGTGTACTAAGTGAAGACATTCCCATGCTGTCTTCTAAAAAGAAAGTGGATGAAATGATCAGCTTCCTCACAACACGAACATTTTGAAGCTGCATTCTTTTGTTGAAGATTTCTGTGACTTTTCATTTTATGCTGCCAAATAACCCTACCCTGAATGCCCAAGAATGCCTGTCAAAACTGCTCTGAAGACTTGTCGAAGCATTAACACTTGAGAATAGGCATGCAAGTTGTAATTTAAATCTGTAGAGCACTCTATGTTCTTGCAAAGTCTACTTTTGTCATGACATTGAAATGGACATTGATTTTTAAACTCACAACAGAAACCACTTGCTGGTCTCAATCCAGTTTTGGCTGGCACTCTGATATGCATAAAGAACAGGCTGTGGAGTGCTCAAGGCATGGCAAAAATGTAAAACTACGCAGGAAACTCTACTAACATCAGGGTAACTTTAAGGTTCCTTTACCGTGCCAATAACTTTCCTTTTTTTTTTCCTTTAACACAAAACCAACCACCTTCCAGAACGTTCCTGCTGTCTGTATCCATTACAATGGCAAAGGCTGCACTAAAGGGGATAGGTGTGGCTTTCTGCATATCTGCAGGTAAGTTGTTTGGGGAGTGGGCAAAGCTAGCCTCACGAGGGTTGGGTTAGGGTTCGGACAGATCTAGTCAAGTTGAGCCTGTGTCTCAAGTGCACCGAGGCTTATGTGGGTAGCGACTGTTCAACAAAGGGGGTGCGTTTCAGGTCAGTGATGATGTAAATTACCCTGAGTGTGATTCACTGAACCTCAAACAAATGTGTCGACGGTTGGTGGTAGTGTGGAGAGAGAATTTAAAAATAAAAAGTCAAAGCGGTAGGGGTGAACTCCCCTTGCATTGCTCATAGATCAGATCGAGGATGCCATTTTTTTGTGTGATGCTTGATTCTCTGCGAGCCATTGCCAAAAAATTGTCCAATGTGCCCAGGGGTTGAAGTGCACCCCAAGCAGCAAAAGACAGACAGATGGTTGTAAGTTTTCCAAGCGGTGTACGCGTTCTGCGTGTGCGCAGAGACCATACATTAAGGAATAAATTCGTTACGCGCACTCAGCGTGCTCCACGTCAAACCTGCCATTGATCTCCATTATAAACACATGGTGAGTACCAAAAAACACGCCCTCGGATTAAGTCCACTTTTCTGCCTTAAGGAGATTCTTTTTTTAAAGTTTTGAACTATCCAATCTTTTTAACCGTTGGGGTTGAATCATCAAGCTTTTTAGGCTTCATGTATCTCGCACCATTTGAGATCAAATCATCTACACCACTGCTAAAAAGGTTCCCAACAATGCCTGGAATTAATAAAGACAAGTGGGCTGTACCATCACTTACTGTTTTTCACATCTTTTTAACAATCGTCCAACCTGTCTCACTCCAGTAATGGTTGAGTGTTCAGTGTCTTTCACAAAGTTTCAGTGGTGCTGAAGTGCCCATTCATGTTGAACCCAACCGTTTCTGTGTTACCAGTTTTTACGCCATCGGGAAATGCCGTTACTCCGGCAAGTGCCGACTGTCTCACAATGTCAGGAACTCCCATGAGGCAACAGTGTGGAGCAGGTATGGCATCGACGCTTCGAGTAAGTCAGATGACCAGCTGCTCGCCCTTCTCCAGAGAAAGAACGGTCAAGAGGGGCAAGGGGATGGGGACAAGGGGCGACAAGGGCTCCTGTCCCTTCAGGCTGCTGCGTCAGACAATCCTGAGGTATGTCTCCGTATGACGGGCGTATGACGGGCTGTTGGTATTTTCAATTTTGGATTAGTCAGTAATTCGTCCTTTCAATTTTGATCACCTTGTACTGAAGGACTTCTCGCGTGAATTTTAGACGGCACTGTTGAGCCTGTACTTAAACCATATATTCACAATCGGTCCAATTTTGTTTTGCAAAGTTGAAATGTTTGTATAGCTTGTGTTCAAATTATTTGTGACCGGCTCTAGAAAAATGGGTAATAATTCGCCAGATTCAGGTTATCAGTTTTTGAAATGGCTGGATTGAGTACATCAAAAGCTACAATTGGATTTATGAATGACCCCTGTAGTGCACTGCGTTCCAGAGATATTTAGACATTTGTATATCCACTTTTTTGATTCAATAAAAGCACTTTTTGAGAAAAAGCTCAGAAAGTGTAGCACTTGGAAACACAATGCTATGTAGGATTTCCTACTGAATGATCCATTTTTCATCTGTATTCATCAGTATCCATGTTTGTAGTCACAAAATCTGAAAACATAAATGTTATACAAGCTATTAGAGGAAAAAACACAAAATCACATTTAGGAAGACATTTTGCCCTCTCCAAATAGAACAGGCCATAACATATTTTGGAATTGTGCGACTTATTACCCTTTTTGGCAGAGTGGGTCACATTTGGCTTTGGCTTGAAAATACGCACGAGTCACTTCCCATAGAGTTGTGTGTAATTTCAAGCCACAGTCTTTTAGTTTGGACATAGCCTTAATTTCATTGTGTGCTAACCAAAAATCGACCCAGACCAGCCAGAGGCAGTTTACTTGGCATTAACTATTTAGTTGGTAACCTGTTCCTGCTGAGCAAGTGCATTCTCCTGGTTAGCAAGTTCTTGCCCTTGGCAGCTCTTTCTATATGGCTCGAAAGTTTTTATGTAGAGTGCATGTAGGTAGCCCAGGTATCTCGCGTGCACTCATCACTCACCAATGTTGACCTAGGTTCGATTCCGAGCCCTGGGCCATTATGCGAGTAGAGTTGTTTGTTCTCCCATTGCCACAAGGGTTTTCTCTGGGTTCTTTGGTTTTTCTCTCTCTGCAAATCTGAATACTTCAATATCTGGCTGTGCTGTGTCGGTAGATATGTTTAAGCACCCTCGTGTGCCTTTGGGTCAACCAGGTGGTAGTTTAATATCTTCATTTTCTAGCAGATCTCAACATAATTATTTGAAGTTTACACTTTACAGATGAACAGATTACTAAAAGAACTTATCATGTGCTTCACGCTACCAATTTTTAGCTGAATGTGCACTCACATCTTTGTATAGGAGACTCTCATGAGTGCTAGCCGCACTAAGGGCAGAAATTGCTCCAAGGTGATTGTCACCGACGGCGGTGTTGACATTCTTAAAAATTGTACCATCATTATTTCAGGTTTGCGAATATAATCTTCGAGGCAAGTGCAACTTTGGCGATGGTTGCCGCAAGCTTCACAGCGAGCAGCACTACCAGTGGCAGTACAGACCAGACGGACAAACATGGACCAACTTTAATGCACGTGTAAACGTTCAAATCGAGAAGCAGTTTTGTGATATCAGGGTGGAGTATGTCAAGTTCAGATCAAGGTTAGTGAACACAAGAACTGTGCAGTTTTGTTTACTTTCAGACAAGTCCATCTTTCCGAAATCCTCGACTTGTAATGACTAGATCCCCGTCAAGTTGAGTATAAAATGAAGTGAGAATACAGCAGAAAACAAAAATTACGTTATTTTCCTGTGTTTTATTTTGCCTGCTTTTAACAGTTCCGTGTGTGCCTTTATCAGGCAAAGTTTTGATGCCTGACATATCTCGTTTAGATAATGTATCTGTCGTGGGGGGCCCTCAGGCACTTGACAAGTGTGGAACAACAGCTCCATTCAGGAGGCATTCGGGGCAGGGGAACCATCGTTCTGAGGAGTAAAAGTATCATGAATTTTTGTCTCAGAATACACTTCTTTTTGAGTGTTTTGGTCAACTCTTTTCTAAAGCCTTGGCAAAGACACCCTTCTCTGCTTCAAGACAATGAAGTGGTCCTCGATGGAAGTCCGTCGAGTGGAGACCAGACCGGCGAAATCCTCCGAGGCCAACTCCTGGCAGAAGGTCCTCGCTACCAGCTGGCAATGGCATTTCAAAGACAATGACAGCATCTGGGTGCAGTACGCCAAAAATACCGTAAGGTCTCTTCGGTTTTTGTGCCCGAGCCGTCTGAAATGGGAAGGTTTCTTAGCAAAATGTGGGGCACAGCAGGCTCAAATCCATGGGAAAACTCTGCCTTTCAGGATTTTTCCACAGTTGTGGATAAAATATTTTTTTTTGCTCCATTTTGCCAACCTTTTATCTAGGATACCTCAGTGCTTTTCTGGAATTTTAATCTTCCAATCTTGGAATTCAAAACATAAGCATCTACTCTGTACGCACTTCACTTTACTAGGAAGTTGAGGAGGCATACCAGAAGTTCCTGTCGACGGGACAGGATTCCACCTTTGAGTTTGACACCGATAAGTTCAGCTATGTCCTGGATTTCCAGAGCATGATGCAGAAGAACAAGCGGATCGGTACAAAGCGCGAGGTGCGGCGACGACCCAAGTTTGTCACCAAGGAAGCGCTGGACAGGTCAGCTATTAGAAAGACAATAAGAAAGACACCTTAAGACCAGTTAACTCCATCACAGGACCCCACAAGTCCAGCAGTGTGAATTGAAGTCGTAAGCTCATTTAAATTAACTGTAACGAAAACATTCCTCTGTCAGTGTTTACTCTATTGCTTGTGACATGGTCTTTTGAATGGTCTCATGATGGTCTCAACACCACTGCCATGTATTAATCCATGTATCAATCCAGGAATCTGCAGCGGAAAATGGTCCTGAGCTATATCCTGCCCGAGACCTGGGACCCCCACGCCGTGGCGGCCGACTCCCAGAGCAACTTTGTGCTCTGCAGGCTGGATCCCAGCCTGCACCAGGAGGAGGAACGGCTGGTCTCCAGGCGCTTTGCTGAGAAGATGGACCCAAAGTCCATCGTCAGGATTGAGAGGGTGCAGAACGATGAGCTGTGGCACGAATTTACAGTGTAAGTACAAGGGAAGATCGGGGCACTGTGTACAAGCTCGAAAAAACTTGGGAGGGGGCAATGAAGAGACATCCAGTTTTATATGTGGTAGGAAAAGCGAGGTGTATTTTATGGAATTATGCAGGGACTGAAAATCCAATCCACATGTTGACCTTGGTGGGATTCGAACCCAGGTCACAGAGGTGAAAGACAGGGAAATTGTGAGTCAACCCATGGTGGTGCAACAATTTTCAAAGGGGGGGAGAGACCATTTATGAGACTTTCAGACATCAGCCATTGCTAGACTGATCTAATAAGCCTTGGCCGATTGTGTTCTGACCAAGAGTTGAGGGCCAGTGGACAAAAAGGGGGTCAAGTGGTCCCCCCAGCTTACCTGGTCAGTGTGATTGGCCAACCTGTGGGAGCTTCAAACTCACTGTGCAAACCAAACTTGTTTTATTAGGAAACGGGGTCACATGAGGGACAGACAGACAGATTCCAGTAAAGCTCCAGAGGAATTGCTGCTGTTCCACGGCACAGAGGAGAAAGTCATCCCCGCCATCTGCCAGCAGAACTTTGACTTCCGCATCAGCGGCTCGCGGGTGGGCACCAAGTACGGCCAGGGCAGCTACTTCAGCAAGAGCGCCAAGTACTCCGACAGCTACGCCAGCCCAGACTCCGAGGGCCGGGGCCGCATGTTCCTGGTCCGAGTCCTGGTCGGGGCATACACCCTCGGTGACCCATCCTATCGTCGGCCCCCTCTGAAAGACAAGAGCAAGCTGCACGGTCCCCTGTTTGACTCCTGTGTGGACAACCTCAATGATCCGCTCATTTTTGTCATCTTCGATCGCGCCCAGGTCTACCCCGAGTATCTGATTACGTACAAAAAGTGAATGCATCCAAAATTGGTAAGACATCTTGAGTATAAACACGTACGTAGCTTTAAGATTGCAAGGGGCAATCCCATCAGACTCAGTAAATGCGTAAAGAGTTTACGATAGCGTACGATGGATATGACCATGCAAGATTCGGAGCAACAGATGGGTACTATGAACCGTTTCAGAAAAAAAAAATCTGAACCAGAAGAAAAATATTGGAGGTTTGTAAAGTACACAGATAGCTTATATAAAGTGACCAGGATGAGGTTGGTGGTTATGTGCAACTCAAATCAGAGCAAGTAACACATAAAGTCCCCCCCCCAAAAAAAACCCCAAAGTTCTTTTGAGTTTCTTGAAACAAAGAGTCCTTTTTGTCGTCCAAATTTTTCAAACTATTTACCACTTTGATCTGAAATACCAAATTTTTTTTTTGGGGGGGGAGTATGACATTTCACATGGCAAAACAATAGGGCTCGAAGCCACGGATGTCATAAAAATTCTTGCAATGCCTTTGTACCGACCGAAGTCATCAACAGCCATTTTACCACACCAAATTCACGCACAAAGCTGATGGTTGGCACAATTGGTGCAGCACTACTGATGTCATTAAAGAACTGCTGTCGGTGGTTTTATTGACCTCTAGCGGTCAAAAGCTTTTTGTATGACATCCCTACTTGAAGCTGGCCCTCCATTTTGACCCCTGACCCCACTGGTCCTTCAGGTGGGTCATTGTGCCTTAATATTCCAGCTTTACCTCTTGGAGGAAAAATAAGAATAAAAGAAAAAAAAGGAAACAAGAAAGCTAAACACCACCCCCTCAAGAGGGGGAAAAAGAGAAAAAATCAAAAGAAAAGAAAAAGAAAAAAAACAAGAACAACAAAAAAAGAAAAAAGTCAAAAATGTAATATAAAATATAATACTTGGTTTTATAGGAGTGTTTGCTAAAATTTAGGTATAAATGGCATCACCGATTCTTTGTGCCCAATGTGGTACTCAGAAATTTAACTATTGACGTTAATATCAGAACATAATTGTAACCGGAATTTTGTATTTTTTGTTAATTTTGTCATTTTCTTACATGTGATTTATATCTACCCAGTTTTCCACATCCCCCAAAAGGTGGGTTTGTCTTAGTGAATTCAGATCTTCTGAGGCATTGATTTCATACTTACAACAGAAGAGAATATTCAGAAATGATGTTAGAATAGAGGTGATGCATTGCTGGCATCACCATGGTATCTCAGAGGCAATTATAATTTAGTTACAACAAATACACAGAAGATATACTCGTGCCTACACGTATCCCAGTGATACAAAGCTATTTCCCTTTGACGACACGTTGACGCATTTCCACTATTAGAATATATTTAAGATTAGCAATGAGAAAGGTAGAATTCCTTAAGACTTAAGAGGTGTGTTGGTGATACTGGGGCTTGTCAATTTTACCTGTAATGTAGTTGTAAGAGAGTAAAGGATTGTCGATTACGCGTGTATTCCAAATATTTAATCATTGCCAAATACCAGATTTCTTTTTTAAGATAATCGCATTGAAAATGCTTTTAGTGGAATTAGAAAAAACATATGAATTTGCTGTGTTTTGTTTGTTGGTAAAACCAGCACATCTGTAGAAATAGCTTGTTTTCCTGCAATTGTTTTGTTAGGATCTTACACCTTCGTATCAAATGTAACATGTTGCAAGATCTCGTATTTTCTAGTGGATTCCCCCTGGATTTTTCATTATTGCATTGTCTCAACAATGTAGGTTTAACTTTTTAAAGCATATTTTGATGTAACAATGCAGCAGTGGAATTATATAGCCAAATGAATCCTACTTTGACCTGATACAAATACTGGCACATTCCTATGTTCAAGATTAAAATATTTGCAGTTCTGATCTGTATGTGGCCTTGCGACCTTTATCTTTTGCTTTTGACATCCATAAATTGTTTCCCAAGAACAAGCCTTTGTAACTTTCTATTCACGTTGGAAGTGAAATTCAACTCTGAAATCCTGTGCAAAGAAATCAAAGGTTTTTTCCCAAATGATATATCCATTTGAAAAACATGTAATTTTTCCACAATTACGAAAGATTAAAGAGCTTTAGCAGTGCGCCACATGTCCGTAAACTTCTTTTTTCAATATTTTGACTGTTAAAGTTATGCTTCGCTGTCTAAAAGCTAGAGAAACTGACAGCCGGCCTCTGAGAGTAGGATTCTGAAAGATACCCTAATGGCACAGCATTTGGGGTAATAAACTTTTCACAGGTACCAACCTCTCTTTAATGATGGTGCACTCACCCTTAGTTTTCATATTAAAAAGAATAGAAATTTGAACACTGTTTGGGAATCGACTTGAGTATGTTTGTTATTGGCAATAAAATTGATTTAAAAAGACGTAAGGTGCGGTGACTGTAATTGGTTTCTTCCATTTATGAAAATCCTTCCGATTAAAGTACTTTTACAAAAATTCAAACATGGCTGAACATATTGTTGTGTTAATTTTTATTACCCAAAACACTGCACATGACAAAATTTGTTCCAAATTAATTACATCACTGTGCTTCTATATCATCTAATTTGCTTAAAAACAATTTCAGCTGTGCTCTCAAAAAGGAATCCGCGAAATGTCCACTTTGTGAAGCACAGCCGAATTGTACAAAACTGTTCCATAAAAAGTAGATGATAACGTTTGGGGTTGACTCTGGGAAAAATGTAGTACCTTTTTTTTTTTTTTAAAAATAAGTATGAAAGGATGTCCAAGTTCAAAAGAGTATCCCTTATGACACGACACGGGCAGGTTTGCACAAGATACCTGAAAGCGTGAGGATTTTTGGTACGGGAGCGTTTCATGATTGTTGAAGGCGGTATTTACTGCGGTACCGCTGTTTTTTTTAGCGGCACTGCACTAGTTACCCGAAAGGGCTTAATGCTGGTACCGCAAAAATACAGCGGTACCGCAGTAAATACCGCCTTCTGTAATTTTGAAACGTTCCCTAAACAAGGGTTCATCCTCTCTTTTTCTGTTCTTAACGGATTGACTGCAGAAGAGGAGTATCAATTTTTCACAAGCAGGTTGGTCAAGTGTCGGCACATCTAGTTGGCATGAAAATTAATTGGGCAGACGTGGGCATGCTGACCAGACTCGCATTGCCCGCCAACGTGTCTGACAGTGCCCGCCAGACTGGTTCTCAATTTCCAGATAATTGTTCGTGAGATTTGATACATTTCACTCCTGCCGTGCAAATGGAATTACATATTTGGAGGATGTCCTTTTCCCTTCCACACATCAAAAAATGAATCCCAAAACAGAAAAGAATTTTTCACCGTGAAATAAGAATAAAATCTCCAGAAAGTCCGGCGCAATAGAAGCATCACTCCTTCTTGGCCTTGGTGTCCTCCCGATGATGGAGGAAGATGAGGCTGAATAAGAAGAGACCGAACATCATGGAGAAGCTACTGGCGTAGTAGGGGAATGCCGAGGGGATGAAACGCTCAAACTGGGTGTGCTCCCACGGCCGGACAGAAACCTTGAGGGGGGGACGATTAAAAAAACCAAAGAAAGAAAATGGTTAGTCTGGTGTGGCTGATGGGCTAAAATGCTCTAACTAGGTGCTCTACCTCGGCCAAACAGAAACCTTGAGGGGGCAAAGAAAATCCAAAAGGATGAATGTTCAGTCTGGCCATGCTGATGGGATGAGCCGCTTCGATTGGGTATGCTCTTACAGCCGGACAGAAATTTTGAGGGGGCAACTGAAATCCATGGGGGTGAATCGAGCGTACTCCCACCACTGGACAGAAACTTGGAGGGTCGTGAAAATGGGGACACCGTCTAAACAAGTGCAGGACCGGTTTTCATACATGTGATAGTTCTGGCTGCCACTGGAAATGAAATGGACCTCTGCCAAAGCCGATGGCGGGAATCTACAGCCAATATTGTATATTTGTGTGATGCCGTCGGCCCAGCCGGTACACACGCAGCTCTCCTACGTCGGGCTTGGTTGCTTGTGTGCACTCTGGTACCACAATACGGACTCGTGGCATGACCAAGAGCTGGCGGGTGTTTGTGTAGCAGCAACGGACAGATTTCTTCCTCACCTGAGTTGTGCTGTACAGATGGGTGTAGCCGATGCGATTGTAGTCCACCTTGAACTGGAACACGCCGTACACGTCGGGCAACTTGAACTGGGTGGAGAACTTGCCATCTTAAGGGGGCGAGGCAGCGGAAAAGAAAACACAAATTGGTAATGGAAACGATTCCTACTTTCCTTGTCACTTACTTGTGAGAAGCAAAAATTACATGGACAAAGACGTGCAACGGTATACTGGCTTTAAACATGCACAAGACACAATGAAAGCCTTTTGGGTGAATTGCATAACCCAAGGTGAGGTGGATATTTTTTCGGCCTCTGTGCAATGCAGAAGAAAAGGTGACAACTCACTCTTGCTGGTCAGTTTGGTCCGGATGAAGGGGTCGATGCGGACAAACTCCAGCTGGACATCAGTGGCTGAGAAGGGCTCCCACTTACCGTC
This sequence comes from Acanthaster planci, assembly GCF_054643075.1. Classification (NCBI taxonomy): domain Eukaryota; kingdom Metazoa; phylum Echinodermata; class Asteroidea; order Valvatida; family Acanthasteridae; genus Acanthaster; species Acanthaster planci. The sequence goes on from NC_141792.1 coordinate 10,393,023, forward strand.
CACTAGGATGTCGATCCAAATGTTGTACTCCTGAAATGGTGACATTGAAATCTGCCCTCTCAAACGGCTGTCGCATGGCTAGTACATCACTACAACGGTTGAAAATACATCAAGATAAAGTTCTTAAAATGCTGACTATCTCACCACTTGATCCTCCACCGTGTAGGCAGCAGGGGTGTTCTTCTCGTTGACAAGGTGATGAGAGACGCGCTGGACGCGGAGCACTCCTTTCTCCTTGAACACCCAGCCGGACAGGGCCAAAGCTAGCTCCTGGTTGCCCGAGCGACCCGATCTGAAAATATGGCAAAAAATTAACGACCCCCTCCTTGTATCACTCGCTGCTCCACCCCCTCCCAATATAGTGTCCCTAGTTCAAAAAATCTGCAAGGTGAATTGAAAGGTTGAGTTTTGTCCATGTTAAAAATCATTCCCCAAAATATCAAGATCACGGAGTTAAACAATACCATAAAATCTTTCCAAAGGTAACCTCAGGGAACTGGATGGTAGGTTCTAAGCATACTTTTGGTTTTAACCATTGAAAAGCAAATAAATACTTCACTTAGACCAACTAAAAATTGTGCAATGTGTCCTTCCTGCAATTAGTTATCAACTGATCTGTAAATTACTAATCAGTATCCACTTAGCATAAGCATATAACTTAGGATGAAACATGCTTAGCATACAGCTTTGTCGTGCAGTTTTTGCTCCGTAAAAGTAGAGCCTGACCTTTCACCCTCCTTACAAAACTGATTACTGCTAGCACACTACTTGCAAGACAACTGTCACACTGTGTAGTGAAATTTCTACATAGACCGGTCAAACATTACTTTGCTTAGCAGACTTGAGACTCACTTGGGGGATCCCGGGGCGGCCTTCTGTACTGAGGCCTGAAAGAACCGATCGCTAAACATGTCCAGGGAGCCGCTGAAGACCACCCGGGCGTTGTTGCGGGCCTGCAGGGCCGCCAGCAGCAGGGTGTTGGTGCCCACGGCGTGGGGGTAGTCTGTCACGTCCTTGGTAGGGTTGTGGGAGTAGGCGGAGGACGCGCCGTGCAGGACGTCCAGGACCAGGGGGTTGTCTGGGTCTGCAGTCATGCTAGGGGGGCAGGGGGTGGGGAAAAGGGGGTGGGGAATGGGGGCGGGGAATGGGGGGGTGGGGAATGGGGAGGTGGGGTAGAGAGAAGAAACCAGACAGTCATTGCCTACGTTCATAAGTGCTTCCAACTGTGTTGCCTAAAGAGAGACTGTGACCTGGCTCACAGGATGTGCTCAACTCACTTGGCTGTGGCTTGAATTTACACAATAATATAGCAAGAGGCTGCCGCCACAACCATAAAGTTGTGTGTAATTTCAAGCCAGAACAAGGTAATTTGGACACAGCCCTAACCGTCGGCGACAGTGTGGCTGCTGAGTATGTGATGAACTGCCAGAGAATTTCACACTTATGCACACAAAAATTTCCCACTTGTGATGGGTATTGGGAAATGAAAAAGTCTTCTTGTGGGGCACACCCTCTTTGAGAATCTGGTACACCCAGATTCAAGCAAGCATCGGTGACTGGCTGAATGTGACATAATTCAGCCATTTATGACCGAAACCTCCAAACATCTACTCTGGAGTTAAATACTAAGAAGCTCTTTGATTGATATAATCATAGAAACATTATATTGGGGGGGGGGGTTGAGGGGTGGAGGGCAATCATTTGCTTACCCAACTCCACTGAAGAGGATTGGCAGAGACCTCTGGGAGCCAACCATGGTTGGGGACTCAATCAGATTGGCAGGATCAGCCACTACCAGAGTGTGCTATCAGAGGAGAAAAAAAAAGAAGAAAAGAAAAGAAAAATCAGACCAGACATTCTGTATCATCAAAAACCAGGCATAATTGTAGTAGTAATAATGTATTCATTTATAAAATGCAAATTTCATCCAGATATGTTCAAATGCGCTGCACAATGAAGACATTAAATGTGGCCAAGCCAGCAGCGTACAGGGGTGTCTCAGGCAGCCACCAAACGACTCACATCCATCTATATCTAGTGGGGTCAATGAGAAGCAGTTATAGTTTTAGAGGTGGGAGGAATACCCCAGAATAGAAATTACCGGGTAAAACCTAGGGAATCAGGTAGGGACTGAAAACCCATATCCAAATGTGGACCGAGCCTGGAATCGAACCTGGGCCACAGAGGTAAAAGGTATTTTTTGCTGTCATCTGACTGTTTCCACATAGCAAATTTACTGCGGGAGTTTCGGTTTGATGATAGAAAGTGCAAATTCCAACATGTGGGCATCTGGTTTGGCTTTGGAAAGCCACAGCGGCACCCCTCACTTTAGCCCTGTCTGAAGGATTGTGGATGCGGCTGGAAAACAGCATGTGGACTGATGGGAACCAATTCGCTCAGATGTGCATGTTAATGTGGCTGCAGCCAGTCCCTACTGACATGGCAAATCCGGGCTAAAGCTCCAGCCTGGCCAGGCAACATGGCAGCAGCGCCCTCAATAGTTCAAGCATGAAGGCATGAGCCCTTCGTGCGTGGAATGCCAGCACTGGCCGAAGCTTACCAGTCCTTCATCGCTGACGTCGTAGTTGAGATGGTCGATGACGGCTGTTCCTTCCTCGTCAAAGTCAACTCCGCATTCTGTGCCCAGCTCCCTGATTGGTTCACCTGGAGTCAAAGCAAAGAAATGAGACGTGGAACTTCTTCAGACAAGTGAGCGTATGTCACTCGTCATGACAAAATGAGAGTAACGTCACGTCCCACTCTTTTGTATTTTGAGGTTTCAAAGTGGAGGTCTATTTTTGAGTTTTGTAATATTTGGAAAGAGTAACCTGTCTCCTATTTAATTCCAAATATTTCGCAGGATCATATATTTCAAAATTTTTCTCAGCAATTCCGACAATAGCAATATTTGTGCCTGGTCTGAAATGTTGAAATAATGTCGGGAACAAAGACGCAAAGCAGCCAGAATAAATGTCACATTGTCACCTTATACTTTTACCCCAAGAGTTCCAAATAAATACCACATAAAAGCTTGTTTTCTGCTCAATTCAGAAATACCAACATCTCATTTTTGGGAAATTCCGCCTTTCAGCTCAATTTGTGGTGACGGGTCGCATACTGCCATACCAGATTTTCCCAAAACAGAGTACATGCACTGTGTGAGATATTTCTGCTTGATTTTTTTTTTCATGCACAACCTTTGAACCAGAGCACTGCCAAGGGGTAGGTGGCCAGCAAAATTTATGATTTTTTTTCATCTTGATTTCCAAGCAAATTTGACTAAAGTTCACCGAAATGTCAACTGTCTAAGCCCAGGAGCTCTTCCATGGGCCAAAGACAGATTCACGTCAACTAGGTACCAGGACACACAGTCCTGACTCCAGAATCCACCTGAATCTGGCCAAACCGCACCCTAGATTTGAAGTGAAATCAGTTGATGTGGAAAGCAGCACACCGTTGCAATCCTGAATTACTTCCTGGTTGGATGAGTTTGTCTGTGTACAAGACTACAAGATGGACAGAAACAACCAACCTATATCCGAGCTTGCAGCCACCAGCACATTTCCGCCAGCATCAATAAACTCAGTGATTGACCCCTCTGCGATCTGACCTCCAAACTCTGTGGACAGATAATAAACACAAGTTGATTTAGAAGAATTTGGGAAGTGTAAGCCACTACAGTGCAACAAATAATAAAAATTCAAATACAAAAAGTGTTCAGGGTACTCACCTTCTACTGATGGGCAGAACAGCACTAAATGCTCATAAATATATTCCCCGTAATTGGAGAGCTTTAGACCAGGGTCATCTGCTGTTTTAAAGGTTAAATCAAACCCACGGTCTGAAACAGAAACAAAAGTATTATGGGTCACGCAATACAATCAATCGTCATCATGAAATCGACGGCAAAATGTATAAGCCAGTGTATATTTGACCCCAGGGCAGGATTTGACCGCCCACCATATTTATATGCTTTCGTTTTGGGGAAAAAGTTCCATATATGCCACTTGACAACCTGTGCACAAACACTATGAGACCGGACTGAAAAAGTGTTTTCTCAGTAAATGAATTTGTATTTTCCCTCCTAAATTGAACTTTTCTGGACATGTTTTTGCTTTTTGACGGCTATTATGTCACAGTAGGGAAGAATTACTGGTGTCCGTATGTGGAACTCTTCTTCACTTTTGTACCGGCCCAGCAACTGAACATGCACAACAAGTGCTTTGAAGACTTGGAAATTTATTTCGGAAGAAAGAGTTTCCCCCTATGCGAAAACCGCTCAGACCTGTTGGGAAAAACCTAAGTGTTTCCTAAGTAAATGTTTTGGAATTTTCTTAGCTAAATTTTTCTTTTAGGACATGTTATTACACAGCTGGAAATAAGAACAGATGAGGGCAAGGCCATTTAGCCTCCTTGATCTATTCATTCTGAAGGGCACCAAGGCCAAGCATTAATTTGGATTTAGGGCACCAAGGCCATTTTTTACGGTTGAATAGCACCAAAAAAATTAATACCACTGTCTTCCGTTCTTATCAACTGGATAAACAAGTGTATCAATAGAATCAGTTAAACTGATTATTATTCTATTTTTGTTCAATTTTCACCCAAAACACAAAAAAATTTATAAAGGCATTTTTTATGAACTTTTATGACTGTTCAGATAAAATTAGATTACCATGAACAGTGCCACTGGTAAAGGTCATTATTTCTGTCAAAACATTAGGAAGAATGCACAAAGCATGCAATAAATATTCTTAGCACTTTCTTGCCGAGTACTAAAAGTTATGCCAAAAGAATGTAAGTTTCTTTCGCCAACGACTGAGTTCTGAGCATCACAATGTCCGTTAGCTCTGACGTGTGTGTCTGATTACACCCAAACTGTACTCTGGAAATTGTGACGATCAGGAATCAGTCGTCAGCACGCGTGTACCAACACGGTATACTTTTTGTGAATGGTTCGCTCTAAGGCCGGCACGCCATGTGACGTTGACTCCAGGACATTAATATACATTTCAAATTGCTTTTTGACAAGATGGCGACTTCGAGCTTGACAACAAGTGTTTCTGATTTGAAAGGGAAATTTCTCTTTTTTTTTCAAACCATAAGTAAACCTTAACATCATTATTGGAATCTCAGATTCTCACTTAATCCAAAGCCGGACACATTAACATGAGAGAGTAGCAACATGTGGCTGATTTCTGAGCTGTTTGAAGAAGGTGATTCGGCCAAATTAAAACAGCAATTTTCTCGAGTCTAACCTGTTGAAGTTTAGGCAAAATATCCCTTCGGCAGTTCGGCAAACACGTTATGGTCGAGTGGGCTTACCACTTCTTTTGATTTTAACATGTTTTGGGGGTGTTGACTGTGTGTTGACGGTCTGTTGCGTGTTGTAATTGGCATGACAGCCGTGAGGTGATGTATGGACATAACTACTTTTCTTTCGTAGAAGTCATAGGTAGTTTAGTAGCGATCAGAAACTGATAACATGTCCTAAAAAGTCAAATTTAGCAGTCATAAATACGGAGGGTTTTACTTAGAAAAACACCTAGAAACAGAAATTCAGACAGTCAGAAGTAGGCCTACGCAAAGTTCTTCACGAATTTGATTAGGCTAGGCCTAATTACGTTAGCACTGGTTAGGTCTTCACAAAGTGACCGGTCTCCGCCACTAAAGAAGATTCTATTGCGCTGAAATTGCTCTACCTTGCAACGACTTGAAAAATATCGAGTGAGATTCCTTTAAGCCCGCTGAATCCAGTAAAACTAGTGTCTTTCCTCCACCCTGAACCGTGGAGAGAATCGCTAAGACACTGCACAAAACGAGCACCACGCCGACGGCCATGTTGAAGAGAGTGAGAGAGGATAAATAGTAGATAAACCGAGTCGGTGATGAGTCCCAAGTTTGATGTTCAGAAGTCTCAGATTAATTCCAATATGATGCACAGATTTCCATTTTGGGGCCGAAAATACAAATTAAAAATCAGTAAGAACATGTTACTATGTTTCTTCTGCATTACGTTGATATCTTGGAAATAATGCGTTAAAGTGGAACTATTTTATTTGAAGTGAAAATTCACCAGTTGTATGGCAGAACCAATCAGTTGCGGCCAACGTGGACTTTCCACAAAACTCGGAGCAGACGACGAAATACGTTTTGTTTTATCAACCAAAAGCACAAGCTGTTTGGCCATATCTTTACTAATGTACTGTATTATAGTTGTAATTTGCTGATGTGATTTGGGAAGAATTTGAAGTCAAGCCTGTGAGATGAAAGTGACATATGTTGAAAAAGTAAACTATTTCCTGCTAACCTAAAAAGAAAGGCTGAATGCTCTTGCAAACTTTGACCTTTCTGGATTTTACGAGCTACCTACGGCCCGCGGCTTGTAGCAGTACGGTGCAGACCACTAATTCAAGTGAAATTTCTGGCCAGCTCATAAGCATTAAAAGTGCCCCACAGTATCTTTTGAAAAAGGAGATTGTTTTGCCCCCAAAATGGTGAGATTGTGTAAATCCTTGCCAGGATCAACTCCCTGGGTCTTTGAGCTTTCATATGAGAGCAGAATCGCTAAAAACTACGGTTGAAAATGGTCCTAAGTGCCCGAAAAAGTTGAGGGTTGCCACTTGAAAAATGGCTGCAATCAGACTTCGGAAAAAATCACTGGCGGTGATTTTGTTTTGTGGGAATAATTTAAAATGTAATTGGTTAACCCACAAAAATTTAAAAGAAATTGAAAGATTAGTGACCAGACAAGCATTTCACTTGTGTTTCAGAAATCTCAGAGATGTTGGAGTGGATGTTATTGGGCCCTGAACAGTGCTGATTTTACACTGTTTTGAATTAGCGGACTGTACTACAAGCAGCCCTAACGAGGCCACAAGCTGGGCGGTCTTCAAGTTATTCATTGCCCGTAAAATAAGTGATTTGGACGCGGCAAACGTTTACGTTCTTCCGTACCGTATACGCGGTCACGGCAGTGTCCGAAAATTGTGGCAGTGGCTGCAAACAGCACGTTTAATTGTGGAAGTCGCTGGATTGCGGCTGCAGCCACCTCCCATCGGTGTATGTGTTATTGCCAGCCGCAGCCTTAATTTGGACAGTATGGTGCCCTTGTGAAAATCGAACTGTATTCGAATGAGGTCGATACTGGACTTCAGACGTCCCCATAAGACTTAAGAGCTCTTCTTGTTTTCATGTCAAACTGCAGACAAAAAACACGAGAATTTTGCTGTTGTTTTCGAGACATTCCTCGATGTCGAAATGACGTTCGACACACCGAATCTGACTTACATGGCCCTGTACCTGGTGGGGGCCAGTATGGTGGCTTCGACACCGCGCTCTGCCACCCACTGGAAGCTTCAGAAGGGAGAGGACGGTGTCGTTCTCGTCCAGCCGAGCCTGGCCGAGGATGCGGCCAAAGTGGCCAGCGAAGACCCGGTACTCACGATCTTGACACAGCAAAACAACTACGACGTTGTGGACCAGGAAGGAAACCGTGGAGATAGAATACCTCATGAAGGAGAGTGTGTTTCGTGTGAGAAATTGGAAGGGAATGAACGACCAAAATTCCAACCGTAAGGAAAGATAGGAATGACAATGAAAGAGTTCCACATAGGCCCCCTAGGCCTATACGGAAAAAATCAGCATAGGCCTATGACTTTCTATGAGATTTGTCTGACTTATCTCAAGGCCCGAGTCAAAACTGTTTTTGAGTAAATGCTGTAGAATTTTCCTTGCTAAATTTAACTTTTTGGGACATATTTTTACTTTCTGGTGGCTGTTGTAACATTTTAACATGTTTAAGGGGAAATTAGTAAAAGTGTTGTCCGTATAAGCATGGGACTCTTTCCGAAAGAAATTAGGCCTACCACTTGTATTTTTCCATGATGTGCACCAGGATGAACCAAATACAGGTAGGGGTTGTGCGACTAATCCAATACAAAATTTGAAAAAGGGGAGTACTAACGCTCCACTCTGAAGAGTTAAAGTACTGCCCTAAATTCATCGTAGTAGGACCTGTCTTGTTCGACAGTTTAATAAATGACATTGAAAAAGTGAGAAGGATTTAATTGCTAGAGTGCAAGAATTCAGAGGTGTTTGTTAGCAGCCTGTTTATCATGGCTTTTGGATAGCTGTCTTCCAATTTCTGATGTTTGATTGTTACAATCCCGTCGTCAGATGATCTGTTAACTTTATTAACTGGAACGTAACCTAATGTCATTTTACACGGGCTATCATTAACATACTGAATAGTTAAAAAAAAAGAAGGATGGTGCATGTTAAAAAAGTCTCAATTGTAGTTATTTGTACTTGTGTCATTGTAATTTCAAGTTATTGACAGCTTGGTGTACTATGCGATGTTAAGTTGCTGGCATTAAAGATAATGTAATACTGCTGATGATGGTCAGGTAATCCATATTATCCTTATTACTTTGAAGTGTACCTAAATTTGAACACCTGCTTTGACTCATTCTTTTCCTTACTTGTCCTGCAGAGTTAAACACAAGAATTTAGATGCACTGGAGTGTACCAAGCATGTGAATAAAACAGCCTATGATTCTTTATCGGGCATCATTGATCGAGCTAAGCACCCAAGCATCCCGGAACCAGAGGTTGCACTTATTTTTAAGAGGAGTGACAGTGATCAGGTGGACATGTCAGCTCTGGAGAAGTCGCTCAGGGAAAGGATAATAGAGGTACGAAGCAGATGTTGCTTAGCAACAAAGAACCCGTCGTTAACAATGATGCTTTGTTACTGTTAACCTGCATAAAAAAGAGGAGCCTGTTAAACAGTGAAACAAAGAATGAACACCCCACTTTGTACTCTTTTTAACTCTAACTGAACTCTAGATGCATTTATTTTTAATGCAGTTTTAAGGGAACTGTCAAAAGTTGAAGCTGGAAGTATACTGAAACTTTTATTATTTTTCTCCCCCATTGTTTGAAGACTCCCAATTCTCTGGCTGTCCTGAACCAAGTGGGCAACTACTGGCGAATCAAGGGCAACACCTTCCTGGCCATTGAGTGCTTCCGGAAGGCCCTGTCCATCTCACCCACCAACCCGGACATCTTGCTGAACCTTGCCCGGGTCCTCTTCAATGCCCAGCGGCTGCCTGACGCACTTCTCCTAACCCAGAAGTCCCTGCAGCACAAGGCGCCCGACCAGAATGCCTGGCTACAGCACTTCACCCTGGGTGAGGTGCACAAGGCGCTGGGCCACTACCCAGAGGCCGGCACCCACTTCCGGCACTCGCTGGACCTCAACCCGACCTTCCAACCGGCAGAGGCACACCTGCGGGACATGGAGCAACCACTGGGGGCCACCAATGCCACCCTCTACACCATCCTCATCATCGGGGTGCTGATCTCCGCCGTCTGCGTGGTGCTGTACTATGTGACGGAGGCCTACCTGAAAGAGAGCAACCAGCACCCACGGCGGTCGCCCAAGCTGGCTGTACCCTGGGACCGGGTTCGATTCCCCATTCCCCCACGACTGATGAAAAACAAAAGAGGTGGGACCTGTTAATTAGTTGGTTTATTGAACTTGCGCACTGCATTTAAAAGCCCTGCTAGATGCAAGAAGGGCCTCAAAGCAATGAAAAAGTGTGTTTAAAAGGCTTCAAAGATGTGGGAAGTGTGTCTAGGCAGTGAAAAGGAAGTTAATGAGGTAAGAATGGAAGTATTTTTCCACACTCTCTGCAGACCAATCATCTTTCTAGAAGATACTTGAAGCGCAAGGTTTTTAAAACTTGATAAAACCAGCACAGAATTTTCAAAAGTCTGAAACTTCAATTGTTCAGATGATACAAATCCTTCGGACGATCCATTATTTTTTTTCTCTAAATTTTCACGTGTGGCCTACAAACAGCACGCTGGGAACAAGGGGTATGGAGCCATGTGGGTTTGCCAAAAATATTAGAAATGAAGCTAAAACCGAACAAGGAAATTATCCTGGGGGGGGTGGTTGCTTTTTCCAGTTGGTGTTGTCTGGGAGGGGAAGAGAGTCTGGTTTTTGACAGAAAAAAAGGAGTACTCTCTATTTGCTTGTTAAAAATGATGGGGGAAATGCAAACGAGCAGTATAAACAGTGAGTGGCTGACGAGACTTAGCCAAGCATTACCCCAAGTGGAGTGTTTGGTTAAATGCTTCATGTCTGGGGTTCATCTATCACGGAAGACAGAAACAAGAGACAGACTCGGTTCACTTCAGTTCTGGCAAGTTGGGGATCAAATCTGAATTCACAGAACTCTACTCCATGGATCTTGTAATGCACGCTGGGCTTTTGTGCCGCTAGTTGAAACCTCAAGATTCGTTTATTTTATTAACTTGGTCTCTGCCACTGAGTTAGATCTTGCAATTTAACTGAAATGGAAATTATGCACAACATAGTGATTTTTTTTTCAATTAATGACAAACCACAATGTACACCTCAGGAAACTGCTTAATGGAACTGACTCTGACATACACCTGCTAAGATACTATCTGTTGCTGTCATGAGAAATGCTGTATTTGTTAAGGATGTATGGAAGGAAAGGTTTAAATTTTTCACCCGTGTTTAAATTCGGTTTTATTTACTGAAATAAAACTATTTTAGAAATTGGAAGTACAGGCTCTGTATTTACTTTTTGTTCATTGCTTTGACATGATTTAGTAGCATATTATTCAAACAGTTTTTATCAAATCCTTGTATTTTGCGTGCAAATGTATGCAAAATGTATGACTTTATTTTAGACTATCCTTTACGTCCGCTATAACATCTCAGAAACAGTGTTTTCTTAGAAAGCAGTGCCCATCAGAAACATTTAAAAATATTAAAAATATTTTCATTCAGGTTTTGCAAAACCTAAAACATATTTTTCATCTGAGATCATGTTTGTGTCGAACGGTTTTCCCTTTTGACATAAAAAGCTCATGAAGTACACATTTCTTGTGACGTTGGGGGAAGATCTAAACCGATATTTCATTGACACAAAAGGACAAACGTACAGCGGTGTCTTCGTTAATTAGAAACTGATATTGGTCATGAGCATTTTTTTCTACACATACAATCGACATTATCATACACCATATCACACCTTCTTGCCCGGAACTTTAAGAGCAAAATTCTAATTTACATGTATATTTTATCGAGGCAACTTGAACAACGGACTTGATATGTCTGGCGAATAAAAATCGTCAAGTACCATGTAAATGTTCTAAACAGCGGTTTAGTTCACGGTTATACACATAGCATTTGTCAGAATTTCTTACACTAAAATACGCGTACAGAATTTTGTTCATCTATACGTTTGTTAAAGTACCACACAACTGTCATAATACACATGTGGCTAATACACTACTCAAGAGAATTAAAGGAACAAGAGAACGGAATGTTTTTGTCATGGTCTATATGGCCTACCGTTAGAACAGGAGGCGTTAAAGTTATGTGACAACACCTGAATGATTTTCACATAACTGTAATGCCTCTTTTTCTAACGGTAGCCCAAATATAGACCATGACAAAAACATTCTGTTCTCTTGTTCCTTTTTTAATAGTGTATACACATGTAGTGCGTATGGTTCACTTGCGAGTTGCGTCTGTGCATCAACCGGGAAAAAAAACCTGTCTGCCTCTAGCGTCTCTTTACTTTTAAACACGCACTATGGTAAATTATCAAAATTAAAAAATGTTTTATTTTTACGTAGAAAAACCTACATTTAGGAGGAAGATAGTACAGTTTACAAAAATAATTATTCTATGTGAAATATTCAAAGTGCTAGTGGATAACTTTAATGCGATTAATTCTTTAAGAAATATTGAATGCAATCAATCCACAACTCTTACATTTCAATGCTAGTCCCCTACCGCTGTAGACCTACTTTGAATTCCCACTAATTGTGATAGAATAATTCCTGGATACGATGTAATGCAGACCTATCCACAAATTACTTATGGTGTCCGTGACATCTCGAAGATGTGCATGCATCAGTGTTCTATTGTAGTGTCAACAGATGTTTGATTGAAACAACTTCTTCCAAGCCGCGTTAGCGCACATTCATGGCGATCTTTTGCAGTGGTACGTAGGAAATGCTTACGCCAGAACGAAAATACGTGAAGCAACACTTCATATGTGAAAAATCGTTGGTCTCTTCCGCCCTTTTTTAAGGGATGTGGGTTTTTCTACTTATAGCCCCGTCACCGTTTATATACCTGCACGGGGCAAATGTAAATGGAAATTGTATTTTAAAAACCGGACGTTGCAATTTTCAGTTTTACTTGCCCGTTTGGCTTCCCTGTGCAGGATTTGACCCCACTTTTCTTCACTGTTGTTACGGTATTGCGTTTGTAAGCCAAAACGCGTATCTAATGTCTAAGGATGCGTGAACTTCATTCGATGCGCTGGATTTACTTAAAATGTGCCATATTCGGTGTGAACGACACCCCAAAGCGTAAAAAAGATAACACACGGCGCTAAATCACATTTACAATATTAATGAACGTTTGTGCTCGAGATTCTCTGGTAACGTTTGTGTGCGTACTAGTGAAGACCCCCTTGTTTTCTCCTTAAGATATCATTTCTTCAGGCACACGGTCTAACTTTTGGCGAATAGTGGCGATCACATGATTGGTGATTCCTTCATTCCAGCCGCTTTGCTGATCTGCATGATTTTCCCAGCCCAGGCTTTGTCCAGGATGAGGGTCAAGAAAGCGTCTGTGACCTCGGACACCCTGACGAAGGAGCACAAAATAGAAAAAGTTTAAAGCTATTAAAGATTGAGATGATTTTTTTCTCGGAAGTGTTGACTGACCAACGGCACTAACATTCACAGCCGTGTGCTGCTGGAAATGGAGTACGAGCAGCGCCCTCAGTGGGTCATGCACGACCGCACTCCAGTTGCGACTGTTACACATACGCAACTGTCTCGAATATTCTAATACTGTAAACGACCCAAAAAGGACATAACATTTTCGTCAGATCTTGCAGACATGCATCATTCCGTTTGCATTCAGCCTTTTTAACAACAGAATCAAGTTAATGAAAGACTGGCAACGGGATATCATCAGATATTAACAAATAAATATTCTATCGTATGAAAACTCACTCTAACACGCCGACCTGTGCCATAACCCCACGGGCCATTGGCTTGTCTGAATCGCATCGAAGAATGACGCGGTCCTCCTGGATCATGTTGGTGTCCACGAACGCGGGGCAGAGCGCCGCCATGGTGATACCCTTCAACTTGGTGCACGGATGCGCCTGTACCGGTGAGATATCGCAAGAGTGTATCGTGTGGCACTTAACAATGCTTAGCACGAATACTGTACTTAGCAAGGTAAGATAAGATATCAAAAGGCGCCAAACTTCAAGAAATTTACCATGAAAGACTTGGTCATCCCGATGATGGCATGTTTTGAGGCGGCATATGACGGCATGTACGGGATTGGACGCAGTCCTGCCGACAAACAAAAAAAGGAAACTTTTAACGTATAAAACTTGTCCGCCGGTAAAGTTTAAATATCTACCCGAACCAGACGCAAAGTTTGTAGGTACCAGACTAAGCAAATGTGGTATTAGTTAAGAAAAAAAGTTACATTAATTTACGCGCATAATTTGAAAGTTGAGATGGTACAAATTTGTCCATTTGAAAGAGTCTAGAAATGTATATCTGGCCCAGAATGTCTTATTTCCGACGGTTGTTTAACCTGCCACAGACGCCATGTTGATGATCGTGCCTCCTTGACCGCCCTCGTCAAGGCTCATGTGTTTCAACGCAGTGTATGTAGCCGTTAATGTTCCAATCTGGAAAGAAAGGTGACACAATGCATCACTTAGCAGGGTACCTCAGCTTAATTTATAATTTAAAAACAAAATTTAATTTTTTTATACAAAAAATTATTTTGTTACAAAATGTAAGTTACAAAATCAGGCTATGGCGCAACTGTTGAATTGAAAATAGAAAAAAATAAAACAAAAGCTCGACACATATTTGTGAATGTTGGAATATGGTTTACCAAACTTTCACAAGACATTTCGCGGACACTTTATATAAAAATCTGGTTGCCAGTAAACGGGACGACACAAACTGAAAACTCTGTGTAATATTATTGTAGGTTGTGAGTCAAAGTTATTAGTCAAATAAGCAAGTGATGCATGTCCAATATCCACACATATTACGTTTCCATCTCCTTCTCGCTCTTCCGGTATACTTCATCGGCACCAGAGATAAACCTTACCAAAATGCAATGCGTAGGCCCTAATCAAGCTACTTGACAAAACTGCGTTTGTTGACTGTGATGAAAAATAAACCAAAGTATCGCACTCGAACGTTTGCGTGGTTTATCTATTGTTGCCTTTTCAGTGTGCTGTCATGTGATCTTTTTCCGGAATGCCAAATCGAAACCACAACAGCGGCTCTGATGACCGCGGCTTGCTTGCAAACGTACAATTCTTAGAAAAAAGACAAAATGTACAACCCTCAAAGAAAAACTAGTCAGACACCCGCAACGATGTTACGCTATTCAAGTTCTCTCAGTCAAGAATTTTACGGGGAATTCAAGCCACAGCGTCAATTGGATTAATATTAAGGCGCCGTAATAGCCAACGCAGATTCTGAATAAAAAAAATTCAGGAAATGCAGAAATTTGCAGATGCAATTCTTTTAAAAGAGTGAAGTCGAATTTACTGATATAGGCCTATAAAAGTTACAGGTTGATTTATTGAGAGCATAGTAACCTGTGCCACGCCTACAGTAATTTAAATGCTGGGCCATTTTTCGTCATCGGTGGTGGTATACCAACGGCGTGTAGGAATTTAGGTCGCGACAAGTATGCAGTTCGTGAGTGACTTCGTCTCAAAGGCAAACGCGCCTCGATTTGCAGGCTCTCATTGGACAATCGCTGAAGGTGCGCGTTAACTTCCGGTTCCGTGGTTCCATGTAAATGGCGATCAATGCATGTAACCCTATGTGCAGTGCACGTGTGCAGTGGGCGTGGTTTAAACTGAAGTGACGTCACACTTATGACCCGGATACTTCAATAAGATCGTGCAAATATCTGTGACGGTCCCTGAAATGCCCATAAGATTTGGTTCTGAAGCTAAGTGAGAACAGGCCAGGCACTAAGCCAAAACTATGTGCTGACTTACAAACAAATAGCATTTATCATGAATGCCCAAGGAAGTGTACAGATGTAATTTATTTCTGAACTGTACCGTTCAAAATAAAAAGGCCACAAGTTAAACACACCTCAGAAGAAAAAAAACGTATGGCAGACGCCAAACAGTTCCCATGGCAGTGAACTGAACACGCAGTTGGCTCTTGACCCCAAGTTCCATCAAATTCCCTTATACAGCACAGCCAAAATTTAACAGGTACACTGTATACGTTTCAGTGTCGGCAACGCCTATAATTGACACTGACATTATGAACCATAGATCATGATTGCACCGACTCACATTGCACACATGGCCAACAACGATAATGTGTGAGGTTGTTGAAAGATCCATTTCAGCTATTTGACCACCATGTTCACTTCGACACCATTGGATGGAAGGGCTTAATGTGCAGGAATAAAATAGAATAGAAATGAGTCCAAAAATCTATCTCGTCTAAGTTCCTCCTTACGTAATTATTAACCTTATGTAACAGGTCCTACCATTATTGGAGGCATACTCACCACGTTCACGTTCACGCATAGTCGCCAATTCTGCTCATCTTGTACGCCTGCGTTGTTCACCAGCAGGTTCACCGTGCCAAACTTCTCCTTAGTTTTGGTGAATAGAGCTGGTTGTTAAGGAAAAATAACAGAGAATGGAAGTGAACCTCGGTTTTAAGTTCAGAGAAAACATGCACCCACTGTTTCTATTTAGAAATCGCAGGAATTAACATAAAAGCATACCCTCTAGGTCAGCTTCCGACGTGATGTCACATTTGACAAAGACCACCTTTTCTTCCCCGTACTTCTTGAGCTCCTTCTCCGTCTCTTTCCCCTTCGTTTCGTTGATGTCAGCTAAGCACACGCCCTTCAAATACAAAGAACATTTGGATACTTTTTCTATTGCACAAATAGTGATTATAAACTCCAAATGCACTTTGTTTTTGACAAAAGGGATCTCCTGAAGAGATTTCTTTTTCGAAACGGCTCCTAAGCCTTTCTAATGAAACATCTTACTCAGGTGCACAAGCTCCCCAACCAAATGTCGCCCACTCTGTGAAAACGAGTCTTAAGTCGCCAGAGCCACTTTGGCGTAAAAAGTCCTTTAAATAATTTTGCGCAGTGTAAATCAATAGGAACCAACAGCGTCCACTTTCATCAGGATGCCAAACTCAATTTGCTCTTTCCAATGTAAATGAAAACTCAAAAAATGGCTCTGGCGACTTAAGACTCATGTTCACAAAGTGGGTCACAAATACTCCAAACGACTTAGGGGCAAAAAGTCTTAGGGTTTTACTTAACACAACTAAGAGGATATACGTATACAACTACCAATTTTAGGATGTTTTTTGGCAACTGTCTGCCCTATGCACGTGATTACTGAGGGCGCCATATTATGGTTTCCGTGCAAGAAGCACCCGAAGATGAAAAATGAGCATGATTCTCGCGTGCGAACGCACCTTAACGCCTCTCTGAAGCAGGACCTCCGCGAAAGCTTTCCCGATGCCCTCGGCGGAGCCAGTCACAATGGCTACTGTTTCCGGGTCGAACCGAGCCGTGGCCACGTCGAAAGACGCCGTCGTTGTCGTCTCCGTGCTGGTCATATTTTCGTCCCCGTTGTTGACAGTGCTTCTGGTAATCTTTTTGTTGTCTCTGGATCCGCGAGGTTGGGAATTCTCGTAAAATTTGTCCGAATTGTCTTTGAATGAACCTGTCAGGAAGGAACTGGTGAGCTAATATGACCAGCGTTGTCTATCACCTTCTGTTGCATTTCTGTTTGCTTGTATGGTATTTCGGTCCACAACTTCAATAAACCAATTTCAATATGCCAAAGGTAACCAGTTTCCGATTTGTAGAAAAAGTCGAATTAGAGACATAGCATTGACTTTTCTTCTTGGACTCTGAAACTAAACCTCAGATGTTATCTAGCTCTCCACTTCATAGGCCCGTTCCTAAGGGATATTGTGCTATTGTACATCAGTCTTATTCTGCACAGGTGACGTAACTTACTGTCTTCCGGTACAAATTATTGTGCACCGCCAGGGAACCTTAGGATCGACGAGAAATACGGGGAAATCTTTCCAGAAAATGCCAATCAAACATCAGGCCATTTTAGGTAGCCCTTACACTCCGTATGACAACGTGTCACATCAGATACTGATGAGTTAGCCATGTGCATTTAATAGATGCGCGCTCCATGTGCGCTTAAAGGGTAGCTGCAGTTAATTTGTTTTAAATACTGACCTTCAAAATTACACGTTTGTATCTCAGTTAACTTTATTTCCAACTTTTGTTCCACTATTTCAAACAGTATTCGGCTGCCCTCCCTTCGTTTTTATGATGATTTTTTCCATATTCATGAGCAAAACTATGATGTCATCCCATGAAAAGCCTCAATGCTACACTTGTTTGTACCCAAAACTGCGCCGCATTTGGTAGATTTTGCTGAACCAACAGTTTTTCTTTGATGAGACCGTGTGCATAGCAACAAGCAGGCATCATGCCCTTTCTTAGAAACGATTTCAGTAAGTCAATTGTGGGTTCACAACTTGAACAGAAAAAACCCATGCACTGAAATAATGTCTTCCATAGATGACATCACGGCAACAGCGCTCTCAGTTGTCTAGGAATTCGGCATTGATGATTTTTAAAAGTTTTAAAAAGTGTACTTGTCAATGCGCTTACCCAAATGGGAATGTAAAAGAGTTTTCACACATTGAAGAAGAGTACAAAGTTGCAGAAAAACTGTGTTTAGGAATAATTCATTGCAGCCACACTTTAACAGATGTCAAGCAACGCCTGTATGAATGTAGAAAGCAGCTGCAAATTTCCATCTGTCCAGCGTAACAAAGTTCCGGTATCATGTCGTCAACCATCAACGTCAGAATTCCGTAGCCCAGCATGGTACTGATATCGCACAGCAAGTACATGTACATCTATATGTACAGGTTTGAATGTGTTTACATAGGTTGCATGGGTGATTGGAATACGTGGAGTGAAAAACATTAAGAGTGCTGCAGACTAAACCGCGCTGCGATACAAGACTACACACAGCTGGCAATGATGAGTATCGTAAGATCTGGTCCTCCTCAGCCAGCCTTTTGCAGAACTGGTCGGGATTTAAATGTCCAAGATATTGAAGCAGCCATATCAAATCGCTCAACGACACTCCTTCCCAATTATCCTGCTATTTTTATACTGAAATGACAAATATGTGAAGTAGGGTTAAGTTCCGCATTCTACTGCCACTGTATGTAATTAACTACACGTACCAAGGCAGGATTACTACACATGTAGCATATTATCAAAGTTTCTGTTTAATTTTCTAAACTTCGCGTATGGCACTCGAGCTCCAAGCAGCGAGTACGCAAATAAATGCAGTTGGAATTTGGACTTGGCCAGATAGAAACAGTAAACAGAGACAGTGTGGCCTGCCAGCAAGTACTTAATTGACTCAGGAAAGCAAGACGTAGTAACTTTGCCAAACCTTTTCAGATAAGTAATACTCTACTTACAGTGAATCGGACATTCTTTCGGACCATTTCATTTAGCTTAGTACTAGATGGCAATCACCCTTCCCACTGTGGTTCACCGGCCCGCAACGCACCTGTCACCGGATGCTAACTGGGCCAACTGGCTTAACGCAGCCATACCAACACCACTCACTCTGGTTGACCCGTGCAGCACTTCAACTGGTACGGGTATGATCGATGGGACTTGATTGCTTTGTTAGAGCTGAAGTTGCGACGGTTCTCTAAATTGCACCCCAGTTCTATACCTACCCGAGGAATGGCGAACACGATCACTTACCTGTCGAACAACAGAGCTTTGAACAACCACTTTACAAAACGAGAACACACGCTCCGCTTCACAGAAAGTCTATACGCTATATCATATGCATGACAGTGTCAGCGAATGCACGGATGTGGAGTGGGCGTGCACTGGTGTCCTACCAGGAAGCAGAATTTGTGGCAGTTCAGTTCAGCTGAACTGAATATACGTGTACTTCATGGCCTGTTATTATGCGTGGAGAGTAGTAGGCCAATGGGAACTAACGCATCCTTCCGTTTAAAGAAGACAAGTTTTATTTTCATTAGATTTCATAATGTAGGCCCCCTAGTTGTTCGTTAACTTACGTTAGCGGCGTCTCTCCGTCAGACACTCCGTAATCTGGTTACGGGGACACTTTGGCTCAGTGTGTCTCCGCCTTGAGAAACATTTACTCTGAGGGCTTGTTACATAATGAAAGCCAGCTTGGCTGGTCGTACAGAAGACCCAAGTGCTTATCCCCGAAGTCCTGCTCCCCTCTACATTGACTGAGATTCGGGAAGTTATACAGTGTACGTGTAATCCCAAACTGGGAGGCTTGCAGTTGTTGGACAAAAGTGATAGCTTGTTTGCATTGGTAGACAGGATCAAAGGCAAAGGTCAAATCTTATTCATGTCGGTGCACTTACCTTTCGTTGTAATCAGTTGTCAAACCACAAATTAGGGCTGAATGTAAGGCCCACAAGAATTCAATTTACAACACGGTTTCATCTGTATCGTGTACTAGCTGCAATACGAAACTAAGTGCAGGTCAAAATATTGGCATGAACCTCTGTACAAAACAATGCGGCCGTTTCACAACAGTGCGCCACCATGAGTTTGCAACGCGTTGGCCAATCACAGTGCGCGAAATTTGTCGACCTAATGCGCGTTTGGAAAGGGTCGACAAATTTCGCGCGTTATGATTGGCCAACGTGATGCAAACTCTTGGTGGCGCGCTATTGTGAGTCGCCCGTATTCAGTAAACAATCATGGCGCCTGAAAGTGAGACGTGCGACCTCGACCTAATTCTTTTCTCTTCCTTCGACACGTCAATTTTTTTAGCAACTGTTTTTCATTTAGAGTTCTCTGTGTTTTACGCCTGGCATAAAGTAACTCTAGATACGCATCATTCTCATCTGAATCAAGTTTAACAAGGCAGCAACAGTATTGAGGGCGCACTTCCAATTTACGGTCTCCAGTTTTGCACACAACAAATGTGCCCCCCTCCCCCTAAACTGTGAAGGCCAAGACGACTCAAACACACCTGCGTATTTACTGATTGAAGTTCAAATACATCCAACAGCTTATTTCACTGTGGTTAATCAATTCTCTTTTTTTATTTTCCCGACAACTATCCAGCCATAGCCTAATATACCGCACTAGCCTACATGTACAATTACGATTTCCCCCTTTCCTGTATTGTGGGGTAGAATGGTGAACATGCAACGAACTGTTTCTGACGCCCGAACTGACGACATACTTCGGGAAATATTTGAAAAATATACACTTTGTGATAATTCATATACGAGTACTGTTACAATATCTATTTCACATAAATGTACATCATGGAAACAAGCTAAATGGAACAATGGTGTCACTTGTAAGCTTCTGCTTGCTAGATGAATACCGAACTGAAACGATACATTAATATACAACCATTCGTGTCTTGCGAGAGACGTAGCGAAGCGAGAACGGCCTCTTGGTGCATATTTCCTTCAGTGGTGGTTGATAACGGTGGTACAACGACCAAATCTGCTTTACACTTTCGGCTAAAACATGACCAGAACGATAATATTTAAGAAATAAAGAACCACTGTAATTAGAGTTCAGCTTTACATCACGCTGTTCGTTTGCACAACAGGGAAGGGGGGGGGACAAGCTGCAGACTACCAGTTGAGTCTGCTGCCACCAAGAGATGCCTAAACCCTCCTGGCGAGCATGAATAAAGCCGTGTCCGAACGTTGCGACTGTGGATGAAAATAACTAACACACAAGTATAAGGGAAGCGGCTGCAACTAGACTCCTCGCCAGTGGCTTCCCAGACTGCATGTATCATTTTCAGACTCAGACATTGCATGTACTTTCGGCTACACGGCTGGATGGGCCATCCTCAAACCTACTGTACATTCCCAGCTCGCAAGTACCACCGGTAAATTTATAACACAACACCTGATTTGAGTAATGTACATTGATCAACAATGGCGAGGGCAAGGCATTCACCGCTTCTGAGTAACCATTTTACTAACTACAAAATTAACTTAATTAACCAACTTAAGAAACGTTAAGGGGAAAAAAAAGAGAAATAACCAGCCCCAGGGCCATATAGATACGATTATACAGTCGAACCTTGCTAATAAGAGCACATAAAGGACATTTTTAACTTCCAGTCGTTTGTTCTTCATTATTTTCATTCTTGATAATATAGTACAAGGTTTCTGGTATAACAAAGTAAGCTGTTAAGTCCAATGGACCTGTTACATGTACACGAATTAACGAGGTTCGATTGTACACCTAAACCCTTTCTAGATACCATTAAAGTCAACAGAACCTATGAGGTTTGATTGCTATTTCTGTACACATCTCTTATGTGATGTCTTGAACAAACCAAAAACCAAACAGGCGAGGAGAGACTATTTCCAAAACGCACAACAAAGACGGTCATACTGAATGACACGTAATTTCAATACATGTACATGATTTGAATAATCGATGTCATTTATCGTCACATAATTATTGGATATACAACAATACATTAATCCCCCCAAGCAAAAGAACTGAACATATGGTTGACATTCTGAAATAACTGTACCGATTTTCGAAGCACATGTATAATATTTATCTGTAACCAAACCAACATGTTTCCTGAAGGTGTGTCAAGTCTCATAGTTCTGCAGAAAGTCCTGGCGAAATCGTTTTAGATGAGCGCCCAACGTCAGGGAGGTCCCATGGAGAAAGCAACGCTTTGCAAGTTCGTGTTCCAAGCATAAATGAGCAGGGAAGCAGTAACGTATGGTAGGGTATATGTTGCGTATGGTACTTCAGCTGGTAACCTGTTCTATCTATTAGCATACGTCATTCTGTGCTATGCAAGTTTCTGTGCTGTGGGAGCTGTGTGAAAAACCTTTTGAGTTTCTTGATGGCTTCGTTTAGGCTGCATCAGACTCTGTTGTCTAGAGCTAGGTCTAGGTCTTCGTTCCATTGGAAATGCACGGAGACGCACAGACAATAGACCTAGCCGTAGCTCTGGAAGCCCGTTTCGGACACGGCCGTACAGTTGAGTCAAAGGCTTGTTTTGCACCCTGGATCATGAGCTGAAAGACAAGGCAAAATGTACTGCATACGGGCCCACTAACGATGGCAGGGTGCAATTAAGTCCAACCCATCACAAGTCCTGTCACAAGTCAGATGGCAAGGACTAGAGGGACTAACTATGATAGATTGTCCCTGTTCATTACGATAGCTTGTGATTGGACCATCTAGAGCTGACTAGTGACGGCTTGCTATGACCAGAGACAGACTTGACTGCAACATAAGCTTGAAGCAGTCAAAACTGTCCCATCAATCACCGAACGCCTGCCCCGTGTTGCTGCGAACTGCAAACAACACGGTATGAACCAGAGAGGTCTCTCTCAACAGAGGCAGTGAACAGTTCGTTAAAACAGTAAGTTTAATAACACAAGCTGAAGAGTTACAAGTTTCCATGTGCCTCATAGATTGGTTGGTGCAGTGAAAATAAAAATGTACAGTACTTTGTATTGAAGTGCATGAAGGCATAGAACCATATGCCTACGGTACCCGACACTCAAAATCAAATTCTTTTGTACATCTGCATCTGCATACAAGGATTCCTGATCCCCCTTTGTACAATACAAGACACGAGACTTTGAGGTAACTTGCCCGCCAACCTTTTGTCCCAAATTTACAATCCCTACGGCTACTGCATGAAGGTAGCGAGATTAGATGCTGTTGAATATTCATGCTATGCATGCACTTGATGCATAGTTATGATCTAGCTAAGCATCTTCATTGGCTGAATGCTTAAGTGGGGCAGAAACTGGTTGTGTTCTCTTTCTGCGTGACATGTTCATATTATGTCAGTGAGTAAAACGTTTCCATGTCTTGCTGCATAATGTACCTCAATTATGATTTGCAATGGGTTGGAATGTATTTCATATTCAAATTTACTTATTTTTTGCACAAATAACTTGCTCAATTCGTATGCTACATGATAAACATCACATGGCTTATTTCAAGTAGATTGACCATCATCAGTTCCTTTGTGAACTGCACATATATCAAATTATTTTGCAATCTCCTAGCATCTGTGGGAACTATGGCATAAATGTACTCGCTTCCCCTCCAACTATGTTACATTTGTACAATATGCTATTTAGAAAAAGCAATTCCTCACGTGCGATTTTCCAAAATTGATGGTTAGACTTTTAAACCAATTTTTTCCTTATAAATATCAACACCGATTTGGACAATTCCTTGCTTAAATCTGCTTCACCCAATAGAATATCGCTTTACTGGAGCTACAATGCCTAAATTGTGACAAAAGCAGAGATTGGACGACGGATTGTTTAATGCAAGTTGCAAGAGCTTTGGCTCCGCCCACACAGATCCTTTCAGCCAATTGTGCAGCTGTGACATCTACTTGGGTGTGAAAGCACAAAGATAATTGGATGAGCTGCTTCAACCTACTGTTATTTGGCTTCTGATTGGCCATCAGTGCGAACTCAAAATGTCACCCAGCCAGGATTGCTGCTCCCAGTTCTGAACAAGAGAAATCGCAGAAGATGGAAGTTGTTACAATAGCATAACTTTTATCTATGATTGAGCATGTCGGATTTCTGTGGTGCACACTGGATTCGTTGTTGGAAGGGGCCTATCTGACATGACTAACTTAATGTCCCATGGTGCTCCCAGGATTTGCTGTTGTCCTATGATGCCTAGTTATCATGGTTGTAGTGCAAAATCATGGGTACAGAATTTACCCCCAAATGCTCCAAGGTTCCCCCCCCCCCCGGTTGCGCCACTAGGGAAGTGGGTGTCATTTGGATCTTACAGTGTAGCTTTTCAGAAAATAAAAGACCTGGGGAGGGGCTCATGCCCCCAAGAGCCCCCCTCTCCCAGGTGCACCACTGTCAGATTTGACTCCACACTTTTTAGAGTTCAGTTTTTCTTAAGTTCCACAATCAGTTTTTAACTTAATACTGCTAAAAGCCAATTGGAAAGGCATCACACTTTTGCCTCATATTTAACAGCTGGACAATCCCCAGCTGAAAATGAAGAGATCAGAGATCAACGTAAAGTACATGGTTCAAAATAAGAGACTGGCAGTCGGTATTGTTAAAGTGCAGGGCAGCATTGCTTTATTGCCCAGAGGAGCATGGTTTCTGCTCACACGGTCAAAGACTTACAGCAGGTAAAGGAAACGGTGTAAGATAATTGAAAGGTACATACTGTGCACTTGTAAAATCTCCCCAGTCTGTTGACCCCGAGGGCTGTTGTGTCTGTGGTTGTGTCATGGGTTGTGTGGTGGGTTGTGTCATGGGTGGCCCTCCAAACCCTCCTAGTAGGTCAAAATTGCTCTGTGGTTGATTATTGCCACCTGCGCGACATGGACATGCGAGGAATAAACTTTACAACAGGTTTGTGTCAATAGATAACCATGTGCAGCCTAACAAAATAACCACAGGCTGGTACCAAACCACAAGCCAATCAGGCCAATGTTTCTATTTCTCATATTGGCCACGGTGATGCTAAACATAGCTTTGGAGACGGAAGATAAAACTGAAAAAAAGCAAGCGCAGCAAATAATTGTATAAATTGAGTAGAGCAGACACCAGCACCAAGGTGGGGGAGCGGGTAAGCGTAGCGGTTCTTTCCTCGCTTTGCACCAATGAGGCCCGGGTTCGAATCCCGGCTTGGCCCAGGCTTTAAGTGCATTTGGTTTCCAGTCCATACTCGCTCTCGCAGGTTTTCTCCGGGTACTCCGGTTTCCTCCTGCCTCTAAAACTGGACCTTCTTCCTAACTCTGTAATGTGATGCTAATTAATAAA
This sequence comes from Acanthaster planci, assembly GCF_054643075.1. NCBI lineage: Eukaryota > Metazoa > Echinodermata > Asteroidea > Valvatida > Acanthasteridae > Acanthaster > Acanthaster planci. The sequence goes on from NC_141792.1 coordinate 10,418,031, forward strand.
GTGTATGAATAAACATACAGTTATTGGCGCAAATAGCCCGAGTTGCTGAAAGCGCCATTAAAACAAAGCAACAATAACAACAACCAGCACAAAGCAAAAACTCTGTTCACATTATTTTCTCTCCAAGTTTTAACAACGAACCATCTGCCTCATATGACATCACTCCTTTTTCTCAAGAATATCTCGGTTCAAGTTAGTACACATCGCACTGGGTAACCATTAGAAAGGTCATGCATGCATGAAAGGCAAAGGTCACTTGGGTGCAAAGGTCAATTTCAAGCTAACCACTGGCAAAGACAAATGTCACAAGCCCTTGAACAGACTTGTCACAGTTTGTTCACGGTTTTGTTCTTCCTCATGCACCAGTGGAAAAAGGCTAAATATGCTCCTTTGTACCACACAATGATTCTTGTCCCAGAGGGCCAAATAGTGCACCTTGTTGGATAAAGTACGGGGGGTGGGGGGGTGGCGTCAGTCAATTTCTCACCCTTCAAATTTCTCACCTGAAAAGCCAAAATTATTGTTGGGGGTCAGCTGTTGCTGCTGCTGTGTGGATGGGGGAGCGTAACCCCCTAGTAGATTCTGCCCCCCTGACTGGGGCATCATTGCACCTTGCCCTGGTGGGGGTAGCGTAGGGACTTTACCGCCCGGGGGTGGGGGCAGCAGACCGGGGGTGGCTGTCCCCCCTCCTGTACTCCTGGGCCTTGAGGATGAAGTTGTCCCAGCTTTCTTGTTCTGTGGTAAAGTCAAGACAGTCGTATCACGGAAGAGAATTTCTTGACACCAATGGACAAATCAAACTGTTCAGATAATCTATTTAAGTCCAAAATAATGCAAGGTCTGTCAAAGAGAGATTTGGCTAAAGCTCATACAGAAGAAACAGCAAATTAAGACAAAGAGGGATTGCTAATTTTCAGTGATGTGTGCCTTTGCAGTAACAATTCTCTCTGGTACACTATCACAGCACAAGTACCCTGAATCAAACAAATGTCTTACCCCAATGCTGATCTTGATAGTCTGGCCTTCTTTGAAGCCAAGATCTAGTTTTGGACCCGGGTTCTGTGCAGCCGTCTTTTCTTGTTCTTCTATCTCCTTAGATTGCTTGAGCCACCTCAAGGAAGAAATACGTAAAAAGTGACTTTCAAGTTAAACACAGAAAAAAAATCTGCAATGAAATTAAAACTACGTGTAATAGAGTGAACTCAATTTACATCCACGTTAAAAATCTACAAATCAATCCACTGACTCTGGGACCATTCTTTTAGATTTGACATGGAAGCCTCAAACATGAAGAACATGAAAGAATCTCACTTGAAATGGTCTTGCAGTGCCACGTTGAAATCAAAGGAGTCACCTCTGTCTGTAAAACCAATGCCTATAAATGCCTTCCGACCTGCAAAGATTGAGAAAAAATGACAATGCAGGCCATTCACAATGCAGTGCGCCACCAAGAAGTTGTTGTGGAGAGCCCTTCTTGCGGTGCATTATGGGATAAATAGTCAACGCAGTCTCACTCAATTGCGCTGTGTGCGGAAAACTTGAATTTTTTCCGAGTATTTGTTTGTCTTGGTTGGAAATTTGAAATTGCTTATTATGAATGGGTTTTAAGTATTCAAAATGATTGTTTTGTGCAGTGCAGGGAACGCCTCAATCAAATATCCCCAATTATGTAACGTACGAATTGCGCTTAATTGCGACGGCTTGTCGACAGTAAACTTGAAAAGTGGCCTGTCTGTCGCAAACTCTTGGTGGCGCGCTGTATTATGAACTGCCCACATTTGTGTGATATTTTGCAAAGTAAGGAGTTCTGTGCGAGAGTGGACGGGCAGGTCCCAAAATGGAACATTAAAGCCGTTACATAATTGGAGCAAGTACAACGAAGAGAAAAAACAAGCATGTCGGTTCCTATTGCCACAAATCTACAAACACTGAAAACGTTTTGACTCGGATTTTAATCCTGCACCTGCACTGAGTACAAGCCCCCCTCAGAGTGAACAAACCTCCATCCGATATCCTGATGACAAAGTAGCGACTAGAATCTAGCACTGCCTCCACTGCTATGCTGGGGTATGCTTCAACGGGAGCCTCGGCAAACAGTTCACCTGTAAGGTGGACGGCAAATCCAGGCATAGCCCTAAGTTTACCCAAACGACTGCTTTCCTTCACGGTTATGGATATTTATTTCAACACGATTAAGCCTTTTGCGAGTTAACTTTGAATAAAATCTGGTACACTGAGTTATTTGATTGTAGGTGGAAACAATAATTTGAATTCACTGTTGCTACATGTATACCTGGTGATTCAGGGCAAACTTTTGCATAGCGACCACCATCTCTGGAATGGCCTGCTTCCTTTGTACCCTTCTCATCCATTGGAAAACAGTGTATTGGTGCAAGGCGTCTCTTAGTAACTAAGCAAACGCTGGCCCTGAATCATGAGGTATACGTGTAGCAACAGTGTCTTCAGTCTGGAGAATTCAAATTGTTCCATTCATGTGAATTTAAAGAGCTCATTGTGCCAGATTTTATTCAAATCTAACTGGCAGAAATATTTCCTCGGCTTTGGGTTGAGGAGCTGGCTGTAACAGGATGGATTTTTGACACCTTGACCTATACAGATCACGGACGTGTATAATAAAATCTGGACTCGCAATGCCCTTAATCAGCTTATAGAGTCATTGAATCCACTCGCAGCCATTTTACCGAGCCGAATACAAAGCTTTCCTGGTAATGGCCGCCTTTGTTCTTCCTGACGTCAATAGTAGGGAGCCAACCCACGCCTTTGTATTCGGCTCGGTAAAATGGCCGCTGGTTGGCTTCTTTTTCATACAAAGGCGTTGTAAGTCCAGGTTTTTTTTATATAAGTCCGTGATACAGATGCTGCTGGTTATTAGACCTGGGGTCAGGAGCAATTGTGCAGTTAAACACATCACTGGGGTGATAAGGGGAAGACTCCCATCCCAAACCTACACGTGCATGTGGGCTGCACAGGGAGAGTATTTTCTGACCACTGTAGTGGCTGGAACAAAAAGAACAAGAGACGGCATATTTTGGCATAACAGCAAAGCCCCCTTAGTGGGAACTCACAGAGTGCCCGTTCAGATCCATACATGTGTGCGCTTGACGAGGGCCATGCTGAACACATGCAGCCAATACCTGTTTGAATACCTTTATGTACATGTACATGCACCAAGTTTTGACAAGCGGGCGGGGGGAGTGTGTGAGCCTAGTTGAAGACTTTCTGCCAGCTCGTCTCTTCTTTGTCAGTGGGAGGTACGTATTTCAGGCCTGAGTGAATTATGGGGAGGTACGTATTTCAGGCCTGAGTGAATTATGGGGAGGTACGAATTTCAGGCCTGAGTGAATTATGGGCATTGAAACTACCGAATATTTAGGTCAACATGAAACTCATTTTGCTCGATATGGGCACATTTACCTCCTTTGTCTTCCAGTCTGATGACACAATCTTTTCCCCGGGCAACAATTCGGAGCCTCCCAGTCCAGTCTGGAGCATCCAGCTTCCATTCTGACGCTCTATAAGAACAGACAAAATCCTCTCAGCCACCTTTCCATTGTGTTGGCGGGCCAGGGCTGTAACTTTGTGCCAGAAATGGTGGGGGGGGGGTTGGAACTGTGGGGGATGACTTGCCCCGACTTGGATAAGTGAAAAGTGGGAAAGGGGAGGTCCAACACCATATGGCACTCTATAGGGGGCGATGTTCATGATACGGATGTGCATCTGCAGAAAGTGTCATTTCTACAGAATCTTAAATCAGAATGGCCTATTTATCACTTTGTTTACTGTTCTCCTCTCTGAGCGTTACTGAATACATTCTGGATGGTGGGTGAATATGTAAAAAAATAGTCCAAAAAACTCTTCACAATCTGCCTTAATTTTCGTTCTTCTTGCGCTTTCTGAGGGCTGAAATATCCTCGGCATTGGGTAAAACAGCAGCGTACATCCGCGACGAACTTGACGAAGAGGTGTGAACATAGACGAATTAATTAGCGAATGGAATCTGGCTCCTTGACCTGGACGAAGATTTTGATGGATCTGGATGCATCTCAGTATATTTACAATGGCCGGGTCTGGTAACCAGACAAGCAGTGAATTGTCAGCTGATTTGAAACAAAATAAGCCTTATACTGTAGCTAGGGTAGAGGTACTGCATGGGTGATTTTGCACAATGGTAGAAAGGCAGTGCCTTGAAGTCTTGTGCTAGATCAGTCATGCGGTATTAGAAATATAAGGCTTAATTAATGGCATGGCCCAACTCAGCGGTGGTCATTCGCCATGTTCACCAAAACACCGGTAAGAAAATTGTGGATGTTTAACTTAAATTAAAATGTTGTCAAATTTAGCTCAACTAGAGCTGTAACGATTAAAGAATAGATGGTCAAGGTCACAATGTCATATACCTTTTTTAAAAAGTAGGTTTTGTTTCCTTATTATACTAGAAATAGGGTGCTAATGTGATTGAATAGGGCATGGACATGATGGAAGTGGGCCTACCCCTAGGCTCCATGAAGAACAGGACAACCATAATTATGACCAAGGCCAGTTCCGGACTTACCGGTAACCTCTGTTACTTGTTCTTGGCGGAATTCGAGTGAAAACTTGAACCTCAGGCTTAACACACAAAACACGCTCATAAACGTCTGTAGACATTTTCCTTTGCTATAAACGGCTAATGTAAGTGGAAATTAATGAAAAATATTCTGCCGAGCAGCAGACACATTGGCCGCAGGATGCGGAGGGTATCATACTAGATGACTGGTGCCATGTACGACCGGCCAATAAAATAACTGATAGGTCGATTACCAATGAAGACTATTTAATATGAGCCCGAAGAGGGCGTTGGACAACATTCACAGAAATGTACGAGTTAGGCAGAGTGCAGTCCACTATTCAAGTTCCATCGTAAATGTGAACAGTTGGAAAGGCTCGGAAATCGCAATTTCCTAAGCCGAATTCCGACGGCAGATTGAACATATGATTTACAATTACCATGTTACGCAGAATGATATGATACATTATTTCTGCAAGGTAGCTGTCTGTAGCAGTTTCATTTGCTTCTCACCCAGTTCAGTCTCTCAGTGATGGAAGCATGGATCCGGTCGCTCACGTAACCTTGCTCCTGTTGATATCGACGAATCTAGCCTTTTCTCAAGAGCTTACAGGGCCGAACGTTTGCGCTGAAAGGTATGTTGCATTATAAAGTGTGATTTAAACACTTAGCTGTGATGAACAATATAACCAGATATCAATTTTTTCCCGGCACTCAGGAGTAATACAGACGAACCGTTAGCCAGTTTATTATAGCCGCGGTTGTTGCACCATGGAGAAATAATGGTTGCACTGAGTAAATAGGAACAACAGTCATTTAAAAAACTACATGTACGTTGTATTTTCAACGTTTGGATGCACTTAAATTAGCCGCTGATATAAGAGTGGAATTTTCATTACATGACCACACTACCACCATCACATTATTATTAATTCTCTTTTCAAAATTTCACTGGCAGTGCGGGTGTCAGTGACATAATATATAATTGAAATGAATTACAGCACCGGTAGTTTTCTGACGATAAAATTACTGTCACTCAATTGGAGAGTGAATGATGACAGTCACTCCTCGTGGCTAATTTACGTCAATGTACTCGTAAAAACCAGTTTTCATTTGATACAGACATCATGATCGCTCTCCAAATATCAAACGATGAAGCAAAAAGTGTGATTAATTCTATCATGTCTATTGTACATGAAGAAATAGGTTACCTTACTTACAGGGGCGGACCTGGGGGAAGAGGGTGGCCCATGTCCCCTTTTCACCAAAATAAATAAATTATAAGTAAAACGAGAAGAAAAGGAGAGAGGGGCAAAAAAGGGGGAAGGTCCCAGCCCCATAAATGTGACAAAGGTGTAGCAGGTGTTACACACACAATGGAACAGTGCGGTTACCGTTACCCAGTCTCCCTAATTTTACGGATGTGACCCTAAAATCTTTAGTTTACCCCCCCCCCCCTTTGCATGTAAACACAGTTTATTAAGAGCATGTGTTGTTTTCGTCTTTTTATAATAGATTTTTCCTGGCATGAAACTTAAAATTAAACGTTAAGATATCACTAATGCCGCTTGCTGTAAACACCATAAATAATGGAGTGTCTGAATTGAAATGTTGTAAGGGCTTTTTCAATATAACAACAAGCCCAAGACGAGACAAATTTATTGCAGTTATGGCAAGTTAGAATCAATGCTAGAAACTCGAATTATCCCCGCGCCTGGAATGGAAACCAACCAAATCAACCGTCCAAACCAATCAAACCGCGCAACTGAACAGTAAATTTCCCTTTACTTCGAACACCTTTTTCGATGTGAAACGCAAGACTAGCGCGGTAAGGGTGGCAAACGAGCCGTTTTAATGTTTCGGCAGCCTGGACATTGTTAGCAATGCAAATTTCGGGGTTTTCAAGTTTATAAAAGACACAATTGCATGAAAAGTTCAAAGTGCAGTCTCTTGTTCTACTGAGGACCTACATGTAAACCGACACTTGTCTATGTGTAAAACTATGAAGTATGCATGTTTTAAGAAAACTTGGAAAATCATACTTGACTGTGTTATTTTCCTCATCTTTCTGAAGTGTCACTCGCAGGAAGACCAAACAAGTAGAACACACGACTTACACTTACAATTGCCAACTTGGCCAGCAGACATGCAGTGTTACACGGTATGTCTTTTAACCAAATAATAAAATAATTGGCAGATGAAATGTTTAGCGATATTCTGTTAATTTTTATTTAATTAAGTGTCCTTCGGCGTAGCATTGTTGAAATGCGTCATATTTTGGCAAGTAGTAAATGAACGCATCGATTCCGTTTCTTCTTTGGTAAAGGGGTATAACCGTCTATTACACAGACTACGAGTCTCGCCAGATTTGTTGTAAAGGATGGCTACGTAATGAGAGCAACTGCTTAACACGTGAGTTATTTGAAACGAGGCATTTACTGTTATGTAAGTTTTTAAGCCAATTAGTCTGGAGAGCCCCTCGACAGGAATCTTTTTCTTTTGGGCAATCCATCGGGGACTGTTGGATTTTGTCCTTTGTTCCATCATGTACAAGTATGCTTTACTGTCTGTTTTGTTTAGCTGTGTTTCCCGAGAAATGAAAAAAATAAATAAATAAAATAATGTTGATCTTTTTTAACTATCAGCTAGGGCAGGTTCTATGCAGATTATTACGTCCATTTTGCTTGCTTGCTCGTTCAGCTTGTCCACTCAAAACCTATGGACAAAATTGCAGTGGTACCTGCGACTGCACCTCAGCAAACAGCCACTGCGATCCCATTTACGGGTGTATTTGTGATACCGGGTGGAAACCTCCTAACTGCAGCCAGCCATGTGATTCTTATGCATACGGCTTCGCGTGTGCGAAGAACTGCACCTGTCTAAATGAAGCGACCTGTGATCCAGTAAACGGGTCTTGTTCCTGCACTCCTGGTTGGATGGATCCTGATTGCAGTAAAGCTTGTCCAGCTGATCGATTTGGGGCTAACTGTTTAGAGGAATGTTCCTGTGACACTGGTGTAACGTGTGATCGTGTCACAGGTAACTGCATACTCCCGGAAGTCACCTCTGCAGCCCTGGAGGTCACAAACAACCCTGTAGAAGGTAGGACCATTCACATTGATCTGATCAATGGCAGACCTACTGGACTGAGATCAGTAAAAAAGGGTGAATGCCCTAAATTATACAGACAAAACGACAAAAAGCATCCTCAGCTCACATTTGAGAAGAACAACCCCCTTGATATTTTGTGGATATTTTCCATCCGTCCTAAAAAAAGCACAATGAATTCTGGGCAGGTAAAGATTGAGTCAGGATCTTTCCTCTGAGTCCAAAACCATGCGTTGTGGTGATACTTTATCAGGTGAGAATTGCAGTTGAGTAGTATTTTACTGGTGATCCGTTTAACTTGAACTAGATTTTATTTTTAAAAGTACCCCCAAAGAACTGGTCAGCAAGACAGTGTACGGCTCCATCGGTATTGATCTTTCTAATTTTTAAAATATCAATAGCAATTTCCCTCGAATGAACAAATTTCGGGGGAACTACCATTTGGATTCTTCATACTAGGGTTTCCAATTTATGAAACTTAATTGACTGTCATTATGATAATTACAGCTTGTGCGTCGTTGGTATTTCTTTATAATGGCATCGATGAAGGTAGAGGGCACTATTTGCTTAAAATCTTATTCTGGAACACTTTTCAACTTTCAAAGTATGTTTCTATTGCTAAACCCCCCTTTTATCTAAAATATTTTATTAATTTCGAAGCCAAATGAAGTGTGCGGCGGTTTTTACTTTAATGAACAAATAACGGTGTACGTCCGGCGCGGTTACTCCTGTTGACCACGAGTAGTATGCGTGCGCACCAGCTGCGTACCAGATCTCCGGCGAACTCTCACCCTTTCCTGTATTTAAAAATATGAAGCAAAAGAATCCGTATGAAGTTTAGATTGGAGTTTTCTCTTTGACAAACTTATCCATTTTTTAAATCGTATTAGACACACCCCAGGGAAAGTGTCAGTGCTATTGTGTTTAAAGTGTAGATGCTTTTCATTTCTGGAAAATGCATTTGAAAAGTTGGCGCACATTATTAATGGAGTCATCTCAAATCTCGTCCGGGATAAGTTGGGGGAAAACTGCGGTAGAGTGTTGCGGTGGAATGTTGAAGGCTGCTGACATTTTCCCCACAGTCTCCCCGCAATGAAGCTATCAGTATTTGTATACACATTCCTCCG